>NC_141787.1:16918819-17086614 GCF_054643075.1 Acanthaster planci | reverse complement strand
CTTGGAGAGGCGAAGCCTCTTACGCGCATTCGGGAAGAAGGGCAATGAAATGGACCAAAAATTACCTTTGTCTCATTTTTAAAAAGCCCTTTTTTATGGGTGGGGAGGCCTCCCTCGAATCCGCCCTTGTGTGAGCCTCAATCAAATAAGCCAAACATAACACTTCCACCCGTCTATAGATGGCGTTGTTTTTACCCCACTCGTTTATGATCCAACAGTTAAAGCCTTTTGATTGTTAAAGTTTTTACAAAGGGACGTAGTCATCATGTCGGTCTTAGTGATATCTTCTTAGAATATTGGTCAATCCCTTGCACTGCTCTATCTGTGTAAATAGTTTAATTGTTCAAGGCAGGTGTCATAGACATAAGCAATTAACAAAATGGTTTTATTTATGAAAGAAACTGTAACATTTTGTTAAAAGAAACAGAAAATTTAATACGATGAAAAATGACATCGATTAGGCAAGACACGATATAAAATTAGTTGATATTATACATAATCTTACATAATACATTTGTATTTTAATGTATTGAATTGGTATTAAACCTCTTCTAAGAATAAACTCAGTTTTCCAGTGACATTGCTTCCAACAAGTGTTGAACAGATACACTACAGAAAATAAGAAAAACAGACTCCCCAAATCACAAATCCGGTTGAGATCTTTTCCTTGATTTTGCCAGGACAAACATTTGTTGCCTCGGATAAAACGTTGTGGCCCCGTTGGTTAAAATGTCAAATTTCATTTCCATCAGAAGTACATAAGAGAACTAACTGCGATTGGCGCAGTAGTGCCTGGGGCATGCAACAAAATATTCTCGACCCCAAATAAAAGATTTTATTTGGGCGAGTATTACGCGCATATCAAAACACTCCATCTACGATAATTGGGAGTTCCTGCCCCCCCCCCCCCCAACACACCCAGACACACACACATACTAATGTAAGCCAACGAGGCCAGCCACGCCAACCGGCGATCGAAGATCCGCCCCTGTTCGTAGGAGCCTCTCAAAAATCCTGCTCAATTCAGAATAAAATACCGAATCATTTGTATATGGCAATTCTGTGATCATTCATCATGCACGCAGTGTTACTACGGGTTAAGTAACAATGGAACCCAGTCAGACAAGGGGGGGGGCAGAGGACCAACAAGCGAGAGACCAAGCTCAAGTGTTCCCCTCCACACAGTGCTTGCACGGGGTGGCACGCGAGCAGCTGCAAGCCTTGTTTTGTGTTCTTCGAAGGACAACTTGCCGGTTTTTTTGTACCGACCGACTGACTCGCTATCAATGTCGTCGCAGCCCGGTGGTGGACACACTCATCATCGCTGTGTTTTCATTACAAAACTCTTGTCCGACTAGCAGCATCTTTTGCGGTCAGCAGAACAGACACGGTGTTTATGGTATTCTTGTCATGCAATGGAGGTCTTAGTAATTTTTCTGCCTTTATGACTACTTGTAACTGTTAAACATCTTGATTTCTATATTTTGGAGTTTTAAAAAATAAACCCACAATTTTAATCTCTTGCCCAGTTTACTTTTAAAAGGACACTCTCTAAACTAACTGACCAAAGAATGCACATCCACCAACTTCTGATTCTTTCCTTTCATAGTAAACCCTCTGCTTCCTATTTGTTTCTTTCTTTTTTTTAAACAAAACTTCCTTTTTTTCATAAAATTCCGCAAAGAATTAATTGTAGCATTTCGTGATAGATTTGTAAATATTTCACATGAGTGACATTTTATGTTGTCATGGAAGTGACATGGTACATGTCCAGACAAGCTCGACGCGATACGACAAGTGATTTGTCATGTGATCACAGCTCATCAGGAACGCCCCCTCGTAATGGTGGAAGGAATGTATAAACAAAATTTCCGCCATGACAGGGCGCCCTCGTGAGCATCCCATCATTTTATGATGAAATTAGTCCCTGCCCTCTTGTACACGAATCATGGCTTGTATGATTCAAAATTACTTTTCTGTCAAAGGTTTATTGTAAATCCCCTATAATGTCGCTTTGAATCTGTAAGAGAGAAAAAACACGTTTCTCTCTCGTTCGCTCAAGTGTTTTCTTAGTATGGTTTATGCCAAAGCGTTTAAATGATAATTATGTAAATAATCGGCAAGCCTGCTATGGTTTTTTTCCATGACAAATCGCCTGTAATGTGACTATTATGTTTGCCAGAAATCGTACTCCTTGAAGCCAGTTTGTTTGTCTGAAGCGAGACTTGTTGTCTCCATGAAATGGACAGACGCACAGGGCGTATTATAATTTTTTTTGAAAATGAAAGTAGGCACTAGTTATTGTGGAGGTGTTACACACAGTTGTTCTCTCTATGCAAGCGAGCGGTGTTTTTTCTTTTGTTGCCCCGGGCGGTCTACCATCATCCCATATCTGTCCATAATTGATGATTTATCCTTGTTTTGATTTATTGGAACAGACAAAGCCAGACGAGCAGCTGAGAGCAACTCACTGAAGGAAATAGGTAAAGCAGACACTGCTAATTGTTTCACCCTTTTGTACGATTTTTTATCCATAAATTAGCTGGCGGATCTGCCTGTTGTTCCGTCACTCTTCAATTTTTGCTGAATCAATCCCGTGTTCCTTGTATCGTACATGGTACATGGCAACCGTTGAAGCGACTGGCAGTGAAATGGAACTTTGATATATTGCATGGAAGCCAACTATTCCTGGTCGACTTAGTGACAAAAGATTTCTGTACTTGGTGCGGTGTGCTGCAAACACAAATATCGACCAGAGCTAGTTGCGCAGACCGCGTGGTTCCCACACGGCGGTAAAAAGACTCTCACAAAAAAACATCGTTCTTATATTTCATGCAATTAGTGCGGCTTCTACTCCCCTGCATTTCTCTTTTGGTTCCGATCTCTTTATATTCTCTTCAAGGTTGACTGTTTGTCCGTCTCTCTACCTCGTGACAGCGTGAAGAGGGCTTGACTGCCCTTACTTATCTTTCGACCGAAAAAAGTAGGGAGAAATTTTCAGGATTTTTATGAAATCTGAATGATGAAAATGCACGGAAAGGCTACTTGTAGAACGTTCATGGCTCTTCTTCCGGCGAAACTGTTGAAGCTTTATTAAATATCAACCCTCACAAAAACTGTTAAAATTCACTCCAAAACTCTCCTACTGAATAAATATAAGCCATACCATACTTTTTAATATTTCACTTATTACAAATCATGACAGGGTTATTGTTGACAATAAGCTTTTTAGATTTCATACCCTATACCTTTCCTCATACTTAATAAAAATCCACCCACCATGCGCGCTGTCACAGTACTGGTTATGAAACCCCACTACATCGATATATTGATCGGAAGGATCGATATTCAACTCTCAATCAAATCTCATATGTTGCTGGAGTGGGTATTATTATTAATTGAAAAATAGCGCTGCGATTCTGCAAACATCGCGCGTGTGTGTATTGGCGGCGTTGTTTCGTTAGACCTGCTGCTCGTCAACATGAGCTTGGAGACTTGCAAGAACATGGTTTTTCATTCATGTTTCACACTTCATTTTTCGTTTTTTACATAAAACGGTTGCCTTCCCGATAATCATCTCTTGTCACTAATATCTTCACATTAGTGTTGTGATGTTCGAGTCTCACACGCGTATTTTATAGTAGCATATCAAGATTTGGAGTCGAGGGATAAATAGTCCCCTCCCTAAACTGAAGGTGTTAGTATACTGTTTCTAAGGTGTTGCCGCAGGCTCTTGGAATTGGTTTTCTTAAGTTAATTTCATTTCATGCTTTGGGATTTTCAGTGGACACCTTCATCTGTGTTTCTTGTGCGTCTTATGCAAGGGAACGTTTGGCTTGCTTTTATGTCATAGTTTCTTACCTTTTACCCTATATTTTTACACTCCAGTAATGAATATCCTACTAACTCGTCGTCAATCTGTATAATGTCTAATCATTGCTTTGTCAGCTTCAGCGAATTAATTATCAAGGTGGTTTCTAAATTAATACTTTATCAAACAGAAAACTTTAGAGAACCTCGTGCGAATTTTGCCTTGCTTGGCCACCTGTGGTCATATACTTCATGGCGTAATGTATTTGTCTTACTCCATCTGATGTTGATAAGAGAGCCAAAGAACTCAATAGTTCGAGCAAGGGGAACGAAATATGATTAATTCATGGCGGGTATATGTATGCATGAGCCTTGATTGTGCGGCCTGTAGTTGTCCGGTGCGTGTCTACATCACTATAGATACGCAGTGATGGTTGGGGATTACTGATTCATGAAACAAAAGTTGCAATCAGTTTGGTAAAAGTTTATAATAAAAGGAAGGTATAAAGTAAAAACTCGGTTTAAATAATTCATGGTAAAAAAAAATCAAATCTATGTTGCGAAATGCATTTGAGATGGTATGCGTTTAATACACTCGACGCTTCTACATTAATTTCAAAGAACCATTTGCTTCATTTTATTTGTTGATAAGCTACATTTTTATATATATTAACTTTTAAAATGTCATCCGTTTGTTCATCCGGTTTCAATTGTTCCTTTTACAAATTTTCTTGTTTCTTGATGTTTATTTCTTATTTTGCAATTATTAATTTGCCATATGAACTTCGTTCAATTGGTATGTCTATGTGCATTAATTCAAATGGCTGTTTTCACATGAGAGAGTTTAAGACGTGTACGCTGTATTCTGTTGTCAGTATGTCTCGCTTTCCAATTCCGTTACAGTTGAGTTTCTCATTCTATTGTGTCAATTATTACATTATGCCTTATCTCTGATGTAACAATAACTGAACGTCAAAAGTAACTCATTTATATTCGGCCCAAACCTTGGCTCCGCCATTTTGAAATTACATAGAATGTTTGCACGTGTAAACTCGTCTCAGTTACAAATCGCAGACAACAATGTTGGCCATGGTAACTGCCTTGGTGCGTCGAAAGCTAACACAAATTGGACACGATCTCCCGCGTTTTCGGACTATACAACACGTGGCCCGACGAATGCTACACACAACTCACACGCATAAACTGATCTTACATAATTGTGCAGACGCCTAGAACTAGCCAGGCCCTTCGATTTCTATTAGCGAAATGAGAAGAGGCAGTTTTGAACTTGCGGCAAGTAGACAAATTTAATTAGTAGACTTGTCAGAGATTCCATTTGAATAGCGCCACTGTCGAGAGTATTACACCTCCAAACGTGCCACGGCGCTGCTAGGCTTGATTTCAGCACACCCAAGTTGCTTCATGATGCAACACGAGACAATTGAAACCTGCTCATTAAATGACTCACTCCGTTGAGTAAAAATGTTCAGAAGTAACATCTACATCCATGCTGATATATCCTACTTCATGCATGTCTCTGCCCTTCACATCTAACACTATACACATACCCTTTTGAAATCCAACAATTCTCGGTGATTTCGCACATGTTCATTTTAACAGAAGGCAAACTGAACTCCAAGTAAGTATGATCATTCCACCTTATAACCATAGCACATGACCTAGAGGATGTATTGAGGAAAATCAGTGTTGTGTGGTATTGACATTTACTGCCTGTAGCACGGCAGCGCAGTCCACGACACGAAGACGCTTGTAATTAGACTCGAGAAATACAGCACTTGCAATCGGGAAAAAGAAACCACGGTATACTACAAAAAGAAAATCGAACTTCAGCAACCAGATCATTGTTTGGGACATAAATTTCGCATGAATTCCTTGGAGGAAATTGGAGTCAACGAGCCCCCATCACTACCAAAGTCCTAATTTCCTCCCGTCGATTCGTGACAGCGAACCTGTGACGAGACACGCGAACAATGCACACCGTCGGCCCTGGCTAGATTCGTACACAACCTATTCCTCCACGGTAATTGATTCTGAGAAAGAGTGGAGGTTTTTTTTTACTTCCTCGAGGAAATGAAAACCTTGAAGATTCTCCCTTTGGATTATGATATAAGAAGTCTCCTTTTCAGTGGCAATCGTGGTTTACTTAACCTTGGTGTTTTTTTTCAGTGATTTAAGCCCCCAACTCATAAATTTTGAGCCATTTTGAACTTTCTATAACATGTTTTCCTTCTTTTCAGCAAAGGTGCGTAGGCCTTTTCAATTTCTTGTCTGTTTTAATTATCCCATTTACACCTTTGTAATTATCACAACGCCTAGTCTTCCAAGCTTAAAAAATAATTGAATTTGAAATTTGACATGTCTCGTCTATTTCTGTTTTATCTCTAAAACGTCTCTTGTCATTCTTTGAATTTCCTTGCAATTCACCCATGCAGGGATTCCTTTGTGTTTTGATAATTCCCATTATGGTTTGTCCTATCTGCCGTACAGGCCGACATTACACGCCGTTGCTTTACAGAGTAGTGTGCCTTCTTATTATGCAGTCTCCGTTGTTATTTATTTCTGCTTTTACCATTTCATTCATTACCTCATCAATTATTCATATACCGTGTATAGGCCAGATCATAATTAAGTCATTACAATAAGTTCAACAGGCTGGTCTTCGCTCGCCTTGTTTTACGCTTGAATTAAGCGTCTTTTCATCCACAGCTGTTTCGGCGTCCACACTCATTGAGAGTGGTTGACTTGAAAGAAAGAATCGAATGCAAACCTCGAGAAAGTTCACGTTAACGAGGTAGGATGACTTTGAAGTTACTGCGACTTGTCGAAGAAAAAGGTCCATCGAGCAACAAAACTTAGTAATCATGTAATGAAGATGTTCTGATCTCAGTATAGTTGAACATGTAAACCAAAGTTGTTTCACTTTCTGTGAAGCAATTACTTTACATCATTAGACTTTCTTGAGTTTTGTAAATTTGAACGACGCACCTTACAGTTTCAATACATTAATTTCCATTCTCAAGACAAGGTACAAAAGTACAGTATTACATATAACAACATTATGATGGTTGAAATGGAGGCACATCCCAAAAAGCAGAGCTTGTGGCAGGTGTGCCATGACAGACAAATACAAGGAAATACAAGAACATAGAAAGTAATACATCAGTAACAGTTACATGAAAAACAGTCCAAGGTCAAGTGCAAAAAACAGTGAAAAAAAACCTACGGTTGATAAATCATAATTGATCAAATTTATTATGATGGTTAAAAACAATATGATATTGAATAGCAGATCTACAAGCAGAAAACCAGTTTAAAGAATCTTAAGCTTAGATTGGAAAAGCCTCCGACTGGATGAGTTCCTTATCGTGATAAGTAAACTATTCCAAAGATGTGGCCCAGAATATCGTACAGTATGTTATGTTTAGATGCAGTAATCCTACACTTGGGTAAATGCAAAAGAGAGGAAGACCTCGCATTATATCTGTGTACATTTCAATTACCTTGAAACATGTTGGCAAAGTGAGAGGGAAGTTGTTTAGCCATTTGCATGTAAACAAGTACAATTTGTCCTAAAGTGACTTTTGGAAAGGATACGGAGAGCTTTCTTCTGCAATGTTATCAATTTACTCAAGTTACTAGGATACAGATTTCCCCACACAATATTACAATATGAAATGTAAGGTAATACTAGTTAGAAGTAAAGAGTTCGCAAAATAGTACATGCCTTGGGAAAAGAGGTTTGAGTCTAATCGATTTAGCAAGTTCGTTACAGATTCCATTTATATGGGGCTTCTACATTAGCTTACTATCGATAATAACTACAAGAAATTTAGTGGTATTAACAAGTTGTATGAATTCATTATCAATAACAATATTATATTTATGAAAAGAAAACGAGTCAGAAGATTTGCAAATGTCACTTACATAAATAATAAATATAGAAGGGGGCTAACAATGAACCTTTTGGTTGAAAAGTTTCAAAATTAATGTTAACATCAAACTGATCGCAAACTACACTGGAAACTGGGAAAGAATGGCATCACTACTTTTTCCTTCCTTTTCTAATATTTTACTTCCATGATTCCTTTGATGCTAATCCTGGCAAAATGAGATGGACTCAAAGAGCTTATTTTTGTATCGTGTTTAACTGCGTGCATTAAGAAAAATCTAATTAGATGGGTTATGTACAAAGAGTGCTTGATATCCTGAATGACCATTGTGTGTCCATAGCCCCCCCCCCTCAAGAAAAGTAAAACTGGTGCCGCACTTGAGTAACCTTCACAATCATACCTCCTCACCATTCACTGGTAGCCATGTGTTATCTTTTGATGTATCTCTCCACTTCAACTGATCATTGTCATTTGGGACAATACCAAACCTCCTTATACCGACAAGGGATGTGCCATTGCGCTTATAGACAGTCAAAATTTAATTTGTTTCCTTTGCACGTGTGCGCATGCCACAATGCACCAAGTAAAGGGCAGAATTTTTCAGCAATACACATCTTTTCTCTGGAAATTAATAAAAACAAGAAAGGCCGCTTGTAGTTGTGCGTCCAGTTGTTAGCACTTTGTTTTGTTTGTTAAAAATCGATTTTTTTTTATCAAGGAGCTCGCAGAGAATTTGTTGCTGTGTGTGTCGCCCCCCGATGGCTAGCGGACGTCCGCCACGTCAAACCGAGGGTAAATCCAGCATTGATGACGGCGTGTGCAAGACGATAGTGACCCGGTGGCGTGCGGGTGCAGACACGCGATAACACACGCCTCAATTTTCTCTTCCAAAAGAATTTTTAAAAAGTCAATGGTTTCAACACGCAAATAGACCAATAATAGTAAGAAACTTCCGGGTCATTTTACTCACGAATTATACCCAAATCACATTGCATGAAATAGTTACATTACGCCTAATTCATCGAAGTAAATGTCCAAGCTCCAAACAGAGTCCAAAGCGTCAATGATACATTGGTTTATTTATATAAAGAAAAATATAGAAAATAATTTTCGTGATGAAGTGACGTTATTTTGCTGTCTGTTTCTGAAGATTAATTGTAGCCAACTGGAATGTCCGACTTTTACTGTAACTGTAAATTGAGATATGGGACCAGGGACTATTTGTTTTGAATGAATTTGGGAATGTTAAAGTTACAGGGAAGAATGGCCTGCAAATAAGGAATGGTTGAGCATAATTATGGACATTACAATAACATTGTTTTGGAAAGACAGCTATCTTAGCAGGCGTCAAACGATTGCAATTCCGTCGTTTTTTCGGCCCTTACTTTTAAAATCGCTAACCGGGGTGTGAACAGTATACCCGCATCACCACCAAACCAATAACTGCCAACCGTTCATGCATACTTCAAAACGAAACGCTCCACTTTTAATGAAATGCCAACTTTTGTTCGTGTATAAGTGTAAGTAAAAAAAAAGGCAACAAAAAAGGCAAAATATGAAATTTTTAAGAGGTGAATTAGTAAAAGACTGCATGACACCAGTGTCCCGTCAAGCTGTGGTCCGGTTGAACTTGACCAATGGGAGTCTACGCTTCAATAACACACACCATTAAATCATTGCTCGATCAAGCGGGATAATTCTTGCTTCTGCACAATAATCCACGCCCTCTCCTATTCAAATCTTCATTAAGGGAATAAGTACAATCCTACAGAAATCGAATTGCCTTGTCCAAAATTTCTGTCGGAGGCAAGTTTATTCTGTCGTGGATGTGACCTCGTGTTCGTTCTCACACTTTTGTTGGTTGGGGATTTGTTCTCGCTTGAATTAACATACCCCTGGATTCTCAGCGTCTGTTCTTTCTTTAATTTTTTTTTTTTTTTTGGTGGGGGGTGATATGCCAATGAACTTTTGGATTTTTCCGTGTTCGGGTCTCCTTTTCATCTAAGTGTAAAAAGTTTATTTAAAAGTAAAGAAAATTGTACGAAAGAAATCAATCTTCGGCAAAACATTTTGCCATTTTTCTCCCTCGGGACTTATCTAGCAGGATTTTCCAGATGCAAATGGTCCTTTCTTAACTTTCCGAAAACATTTCAAAGTTTGTGAAGGGAATTTATATTTTTATATATTAAAAAGGCTGCATGAATAATATCCCAATTTTTGGCGCCCCAAATAAGTCCCCCTCAACCCAAAATTTGGTTTGCGATCCGCCTTTGGCCTCGTCATCGGGGACATAAACAATGAGGGCGCTGTTTGAAATATGCCGCGAGAATTTAAAGTGAATGCAGTCGCGTGGTTACAATATTTTAACATGTGAAATGCTGCTCAAAAGCTCTTCGAATTCAGAGTTTCAAACATGCACAAATGATGGAGTAGGAAGACGTTATTCTGGAAGTATCTGACAACTGGGACGAAAGGTGTGGTTTGCTTAAATGGTCATGTGATTCAGTTATCAAACTGGAACAAATTTAGCCCAGTTTTCGTGGAATGTTCAATCTATTGTCCATTTTGTGCACCAATTTTATTGTATACGCTCCATCCACTGAGAGTTCCATATACGGACATTTCCCTTGCAGCAGTTTATCAGCCATCAGAAAGTGCTAACATGTCCTAAAAAGTCAATTTTATTTGAGAAAATGAGGAAGCAATCTCTTGGAAAACAAGTTAAAATTTTTCGAACCAGTCTCATAAATATTCGTGTAAGGTTTGTGCACAGGGTGTCAAGTGATGTCCAGATATGGAACTCTTTCCAGAGTGAAGATTGGGCCGAACATTAAACAAAAAAGAAAAAGACACCATTTACTGTTCCCACCCTGCCCACACAAAGTATAGACCAGATAAGGTCTGAAAATGTGTGTTTCATATGTTTTCATCTCTTGTTCTTTCAGAAGCAACACTCAGAAGGAACTTACCAATCTTACTAGGACAAAAAAGCCAGGGATGGTCACATCAATAGAGCCAACTTTCAAGTCAAAAGGTAGGCCCATCGGTAGGTCTAAGTGAGGAATATTGAAATAGAGAATCCATCCAGATAGAATAGTATCATTATGAGAACAACCTGTGTCATAGTAATGATAATCTGTTAATATACGTGATCATACAGTCACCACGTCCCTTATCTCACTTACTGATGAAACTAATCAGACAAGTTTGCCAATAGGCATAGTTGGCAAAATTAGGGACTTGGAGACATTGGTCATCTTGTGAAGACAAGTTATCTTAAATTGTAGACTCAAATATATATTATATTAATAATTATATAATATATATTATTAATACAGTTTTGATGTATTTGGTGAACTAAAAGGACAATGTGTATATTTTCAAAGTTGATAAAATCTCAACATATTGAACAAAACCATCACAAAAGGCAGCATCTTTTTAAAACTGGTTTTATTTTGCAATAAACAGGACCAGCCTGATAGTCAAACATTAAATTATCATAAATTAGGACCTAAAATCAAACTGCATACTTGATACATGTACATGTCACACTAGTAAGTGTGCATTAACTTAAATGGTCTTTCCCAGTGATTTGTGATTCTCAAGTCAGAAAGGGAACACCTAATTCTGTGAGATAAACTGAAAGAATGCAAGTTCCCAGGCAATAAAACTTCCTGGCACAATCTGGTTAATCAGTGATCACCACAACCCTACCATTTGATACATCTGCCACTTCTCTGACTGGCTATGGCTAGCCAGTGTAGTGTGTTCCAGTGATAAAAATGGCCAAGCCTTTGCTGAAAAATGGCCTTAGATTCTTAAGTCAATACCAACTTGGCCTAATACCTGCCTGCCACTTCACTGGTCTTATTTTTATCCCCAAGCACAAGGTTGGTGAAAGACGCACAGTTAAAGACATCAATATCGATATGAGTGAAAAGACAAAACATCAAGTCAAAAGTATTTAGATATTTCTACTTAACTCAATAACTTACACATGCAGTAATGTGTTGTCCAGCAACACTCTCTATACACCTGACTTAGTACCATTGTTTTGGCTAACTCACAATATGAAAACTATGTAGAAAACACAGTGTTTAGAATTGATAAATAAATAAGTCTTCGTATAGTTCCCATAAATAATAGCTTTATGTATAAGAGCAACATTTGCAGAACTTTTTGATGTTTTGTGACAGGATTTGCTAACAATAATGACAATGCTTGTTGCCAAATGCCAACAGTGCACACCAGTACAGATTTACTCTCTAAGCATTCTCCTGAAGGACGCATGGCTACAAAGTAGCCGCCAGGTTGTATGCCTAAAATCTTGAACCTCATTATCACAAAGCTAAGACTGAAAACAACCCTCCCACCACCCTCACCCCACCGATTCTATTACCAAATATGAATCCAGCTTCTAATTGTATAATTTATCATGGTAAACTTGTTCCTAACAAACTTTACTTGGAAAATTAATAAGGACAAACTAAGTGCATCTCCCAAAATAAAAAAGTCCACATTTCACAATGTATTGTTGGTTACCTCAGTAGGAAGAAAGCTAATAAAACATTCCAGTGATAAAAGGTAGAGTCCATTTTGTGACATTTCTTGGCAAAACCTAACTGAACTTTAAGCAATAAAAACCAAATCAGTTCTTTGGGACAAAGGAATAAGTGGCTTGGAAGCCTTGGTCAGAATAAAAGAAGTCACTTCTGAAGGTAACTCTGACTCTGTTAGATTCTGATTCGTAATTGTGTTGCGATGGATCATTCCAGGTTCCACAAAACCAACGGTAGGTAGTTTTATCGTAGTCGTGGATCTGGAAGACAAACAAGAATGAAATATGTAGTAAGTCAGGCCTACTAGAACAATTTCACTTTGCGTCAGGGAGATGTTAATTTTCACTGATTTCGGTGTGAGGGCAACAGTTGTTAGAAAAAATTAAATGTCTTCTATTATATTCTCCTTGACAAGGATGCATTAACTTACCATTTCTTATTCAAGATAAACAACATTGCTAAGCAGAAACTTAATCAATTTAGGGGACTGCAATTTAAGCATTTTTTCCATGGGATTGTAGAAATAAGAAATGTTACCAACTAAAGCTGTATTACAAAAATATTAACACTTTTGGAGGGACACGTTAACCTGTCCAGGTGTGTTTTTGTGGTTTCTATTCATTCATTCCATATCTAAAACTACCTTTACTAATGAATTTTGTTTTGAACAGTAACACCGTCTTCCACCAGATCTATTTTTGAGACTGACTAATATTACATGATACATGTAAAAAGCAACTTACAGTGAGATAATCGTAGAACAGGGGTGAAGACCTCCAACACAGGCCATACAGGCTCAAAGTATGAAAGGAAATCACAATCTTCATGTCGGCTGGAGCGATGATGTACTTCTTGCACAGTCTATTGTTGGGGTAGTTGTTGGGATAACCAGGGCTCTGGATGGTCCCAGTACTGTCTAGTAAAATCTCATCGCAACCTGTAGACAGAAAATTCAAAATTGTAAGGTCATTTTCCTGCTTAAAAGCTCTTTGAATTCAAGACATTCATGTAGATTGTCTGTTGAACTCTACCAGCATGATCATCAATCTCATAGGTTTCCATTTTATATCTCACTTGACAAAGCTTCATTTCTACAGTGCTATACGATTCCCTCCAGACACGATGTCTGTCCACTTGAATTGGTACAACTTTCCAGAGGATATGAATAACAGTACTAACATTTACTAGATCATCCTCTCATGAGCACCAAAAGAAAAATCAACTTGACTTACTTGAGTTTTGTCGGTAGGAGGTAAAGCTGTATATGATGTTATATCCATGGCCAGCTTGAGTTGTCCTGTGTTCAATTTGTACCACGTTGGAGCTTGATACTTTAGAAGTACCAGGACTGATGGTCACATCACATAGGTCCACCTTTGAAGTATAAGAATCCTTAACGACCAACTCCTCACCTACATTAACATGATATGACAATAGACCAAAATATCAAAAAAACTGTGAGAAAATAGCACAGTTTTCTGTGATACTTAACCACCACCTACAACTTTTAAACCACAATAATTACCTGGCCATAATAATTACAAGCATTCATCAAGTGAAGAAGGAAAAAACATGATAACTTGTGACTGATTTTTTTTTTGCTTGAAATTAACTGATTTTTTTTTTGCTTGAAATTAACTCGTGAATATTGACAGAACCATCTCAACACTCAATTTCTCTACCCACCTTGATCACATGCAATGTCCAAGTCCACAAACTGCATGATGACCACCATTCCAGCAGGTGCAACAATGGTGTATCCACAAAGCTCTCCTCCAGTTGGACTGATCATACGATTGATAGAACCTTGGCTTGTCACAACAGTATTACAAATCTCCTGGTTATCTACAGAAATGGGAAAAAAGGAGAACAGACATCAATTTCTGTAACCAAAGGACTGATCCTTTCTGCATTACATACATGTACATGTATCTAGACACTTTTGGATGTTAGACATAGCTTCCAAATCTTGATTCATTTTATTGTAATCATTTCTGTGGTTATACCACAGGGTCACATGACAGAACTGTAAAACTCATTCATGTTGTTCTTAATACTCTGTACTCCAGTGCTTGGTAGAAACCTCGTCTAAGTACACGTACTGGTACTACTTTACCACGTCAACATAAAGCCTGGTTTCCATGTCAACGTAAGAAACGCAGAGAGCAATGCAATCAAGACGCAAACTGCAACGCAGACAGATGGAAACATGTCAAACAAAAGGGTCGCCACAAACGCAAACCAGCTCTAGATGGATCGGCCAAGTTGAGCCTGGTTCAACTTTGCCGACTGTTTGCGTGAAGTCGTGGCAAACACACGCTGGCATGACGGATGTACAACGGTGTTCCTCTTGCTTCCCTCTTTTGTTTTCTTTTTTTTTGTGAAAATTTTCTGAGTGTTGGACACCATTTTGCTTAATTTTGTTGGTGGAATGACGTCACACAGTGTCTCTTCCATGACTGTCTGCATCTTGACGTCTTGTGGATCGTCTGCATTACAAATGACCATATGAAAACCAGGCTTAACACAGACGAGTAGAGGTTTGTCTAATGCCCAGTTCCGAGCCTTACCTGTTTGACATGGAGGCAGACCATGACACTGTGCAGTGGCAGATGGCTTGTTCTCTGCTGGACAATTAGACTCGTCCACTATCTGCCAAAAGTTGGCACTTGATAAAGCGATACAGTAGACGCCACGTTGCCCCAGAGCTTGTCCACATAAACCTGAGCAGTCTAGCTGACCAACATACCATCTGCAATGATCAAGACCGTCAAAACTGTCATCACTAAATATCACTTCCATAGAGTTCTTTCTCTGCTCATTCCAACTACATGCATCTTTAGTTGCCTCCTTAAAAGCTAAGAAAACTCTGCTTTTCACAAATTTAAAGACATTTGTGATGAACAACTTGTACAGTTTTCCTAAAACCAAACAATCCTAAATCCTTCCACTTCAATGTGATTTTACACACACCCTAGTGGGTTTAATTTGTTTGATAGAAATGTTGAAACTGTATTACATGTACTTCATACTAAGCCAACAGAACTACAGAACTGTAACTTGGAAGTATCAGTCCTTCATTTTAAGAAAGTCCAAGAGAGCTATAGATCGCTCTCCTCAAATCTCTCAGGAAGGCCAATCACTCTCCTTAAAATAAACCAATTAAAAGAAGTGGAAAATGAGGTCCAACGGTTGTTGGTACCCTGGGGGTCTATATTATTTCCACTTTCTCAGACGGTTCATAATGTTCTTGGGGCAGTTTTTAAAATTAATTTAGTTTTAGTTCAATTAGAAATATACATCATCTCAGTGCTTGTTTTTTTATTTAAACCAGAATTTTTATACTTAAAACTACACTATTTAGGCCTAGGCCTGACTAGCTAACGTCACACGTAAGTTTTAAGCTAGAATTCAACACAGTTGTACGTCATGCAAGTGTCCCTTTAATTGAAATAAAAGTGAAAATGAACCTTTTTCATCCTGATTTGAGCATTTCTCTAAAAAAACTTAAGGGGATTTGAAAGTTTAAACTGCACTTCAGCCTTGTTCAGTTGATGCAGACTGTGACAAACCCACCTCAATCAAAAGAGGAAAGCGTCAAATCAATGCGTATGATTATGGTCCGACATGCTAGGGGTTTCCTGTGTGAATTTAATGCGCACACACGTTGTATGCATGCATGGAGCAACGTTTTCATGACGACCAAAGCTCATGGCACACGTCTTTCTGCTTAAGTGCCCCGTAAAGAAGATCGATACTGATTGGCTCTTTTGTCACTGAAAACTTGTTACTGACCAATAAAAACATGTAACAGATTGTACCATGTACAGCGAAACTACGAGTGACATACATGCACATGCCAGCATATGTACAGTTTACAGTGTGCATGTAACAGGTGCATGCAGGGCTGGCTGGCCGGTCTGAAAGCAAGCCATGCTCGTGATGCAATGATCATACTATACATGTATTCGTACAATAATTATAGGCCTACGTATGAAAGTTGCGGTGGGATAAATGTGAAATTGTAAGTTACAAACGAATTACAGTCCTTCTTAGGTGATGTTATCCACTGTGTTTGCCATATCGTTCGTTATTTGTAAAACGCCCTTAGATTTTTTTAGGGGTCAATTTTTTACACTCCTTTAGGAGTGTTCAGGAGCACTGTAGGAGCACCTGCACAATTGCTCTCCTTTAAAATGGAGGACTGAAGTATTTTACATAAGAGTAGCAATCCAATTACAACACGAAAGAAAAATGATACAGGAAGGATATGCTTAGAGTAAACCTTCTTTGGTTTTAATTGATCAATTGTCTTTTCCTCACCTTGCCTCCTGACATGGAGCCTCGTTGCAGCTCTCAACAGTGGGTGTTGGACGGGGTAAGTGACTGCAGACACTTTCATCATGAGACACGTACTGCTGCTGGTTGGAAATGAGAACACAACGCACCACATCTGTCCGAACACCTGACAGATACAAACATTCACAAGGAGTGACTTAATCTCATCTGATAGCTCTGGTTTGAATCTTACCACACCAACATTAATAAATAATTAAATTCAGTTATCCCTAATTCTCAGTGTGGTGAAGTGATGCAACATCTTAGAAAACAAGTGAAACTCTGAGCTGAGTAGTTAAACAGAAGACCCTTTTACTCATGATACAACCTGAGAATTAATTGAAGTACAGGAAACCTGTTACCCATTTAGAACTATTGTCAAAAAGTTAGACAGCTTTTTCAAGGAATTCATCATTTAAACTTTACACAACACATAATCTATACAGAAATGTGGAACCACTATCATGCAGTATTAACCTTTGACCCCTGACAATATGACCCACCTGTACCACAGGTCACACTGCATGGGCCTGGAGTCAGGGTCCACTGGTACTCAACACTGGGTGACTGGAATGACCAACTGATATCTGGCACTCCTTGCGTGCCAAACACATTAGGATCTAACAGCACATGAACGTAGACCTTGAGTTCTACAGTCGTGGGACCGGCTATGGTGATGGTCTCAGCAGACACAGAGGTGACAAAGTAATCATGCACAATGACTGTCCCATGGTAAGACAGTTCTGTGATCCTTCTTGGTGGCAGCGTATTACCAACTACCTCGCCCAGAACAAAGTCATTGCCGTCTTTGATTGCTGTGTATGGAATCGGAGACAATACAAAATGAGCATCCATCAATGACTAAGAATTAGAAACAGACATGCGTGTACTTTGCAAGTTTTATACCCATCTACTGCACCTGTCCATGGGTATTATATATATCTGACAGCATGTTCATTATAGCAATTTTCCACAAGTATCCACCTGTTCATTGTCTCCATTTCTCCTTAGGACCACTTAATAACTGTGGCTTCCGTCTATAGAGGATTTTCAGTAATGTCATTTCTGACGGTCAGCATTCGATTTACATAGATGTGCGTGGAAATGAGCGCATCTTTGAAGTCACTCAACAATCTTGTGTACATGAAATTGCCAAGAGAAATACACGGATTCGAAAATGCACGCTCCTCCATGGACATGGTATGTTTTTCGAAATGACTTCGCCCATCATGTTACGTCACTTGAAAAACCTCTTTGGTAGTCATCTGTTCACTGTGTTTATTTGTTCACAAATTACTGGTACTCTTTGCATTGTTACCGACAACAGTGGAAAAGAGAACTTACCCATATGAGTAACCACATTTGCATTGCTGATAACAACAGATGTTGAACCCACAGGGATCGTCAGAAACTCATTGTACTCTGTGGATAAATCCAACTCAACTGTGAATTCCTTTACCCTACCTTAAATATGTATATGTTGAGCTACAAAATACTACTTGTGATAAACTGTAGAATCCAGTGTTTGAGTCAATTGGTGTATATGCAGTTCTTGAAGTAGTTTTTAGTTTAAAATCAGGTATTTCTGCAACATTTTGCAGTATGTTGGTCATTTCTTGTCTTAATATCCCGGTAGGGAGGGTTAAGGGAACTATATTTCATGCAGATATCTGCAATTTTGTACACACTATGTGAAAATGTCAAATTCTGGAATGAATAACTTTGTCAAACTGAGTGGTTTGACAAACGATACAATCTGCCCTTTAGCAGGATACAAAAAGGTTTCAGCATATCATACCAAATCCATTTAAAAAGATATGCAAAAGATCTAATGCTGAAAATTGTTTTCTCCATGGTTACCTCCATGAGTTCCTTCGTTGAATGTACCACTAACGATCTGATCCGATGTTGGACAGCTCTGAAACATAAAACACAACTTCCATTATTTCTTCAGTAAATTGATTTTAAAGAACAGATGTTAAAAAAAATACATTTGAAACAGATGTAGATAAAGAGAACAAATCTTGCCAATGTCTTCAATGAAAAAAAACCACCTGCCACAGTGCCTGCAGACAGGATGATGATGATGATGAACTGTGGTTAAAATGATTGATTGATTGATTGATTGATTGATTGATTGATTGATTGATTGCTTGCTTGCTTGCTTGCTTGCTTGCTTGCTTGCTTGCTTGCTTGATTGATTGATTGATTGATTGATTGAAGAATGAGTTGAAAGGATTGTGTGTTCTTTTGATGGTTGCAGTTCACTTTCACTTTAATACATGTATCAACTCTACTCTACCGGTAACCCCAACCCAAACCACAAATCCATGTAGTACATCTAACCTGTGTGTTACAAGGCTGACTGTCTGTTGAAGGACCAGAGCATAGCAGACCACCATTCTGAGGGCTGAAAAATAGTGACAGTTTAGTTGCCTACTTTTTGCATATAACAATATTTTATCAAATAAAACCCCCAAAATGGAGACTACCAACAAAGTTTAAATGAATTTTTCAAACGGTAAATTTCTCATACCACAAATTTGAATGCTACTTCAGCCATTTTTTTTTTATTTATTTTTTTGGGCGGGGGGTTTACCAGAATGCAATTTAAAAAATGAAACCAAATTTTTTTTTTTCATTATAAACAATTCAGATGTCACCAAAAAATCGTTCAGGTACCATACTTTTAGAAAGGAATGATATTTTAGCCAAGTGTGGATACTTACATTGGGTTGGTGCAAGTCCGAGTTCGACTCTGTACACCACCACCACAAGTCACTGAACAACCACCAACTGGTTGCCATGCTGACCAGCCACCATTCACAGGAACAGAACATGCCTGACACATGGTAAACATGAAATAATTCCTTACTAAATTACCTGGCAAATGTCACATTTCATAAGGAGTTTGAAATTTCGAAACAGTACTGTAGGCGGAAGAAAGGAAGAAACAGCATTCCAAGTATTTCAAGATGTTTGCAATGATTAATAATAGACACTGCTGGTCTCTGTTCATAACTTAGACAGTCAAACCTCGTTAATAAGAGCACTATTAGTACATGATTCTGCTTATATCAAGGAAAATTTTAGGTCCCAGCCCTTTGTTTCTTATTGTTTTCATTCCTGATAATACAAGGTTCCTGTTATAACAAGGTAATTTGCCAAGTCTGAAGGATCTCTTACGAACGAAGTTTCCCCTTAAAATCCAGGAGGATTTTTTTCTTTTCTTTTCTCCCAAAGTCACTCCAGTTTTTTCCCAGGCTCACCTGTGCATTACTACACTGAAGATACTCTGTACTTGAGCCTGTGCAAGTTTGGCCTCCATGCTCAGGTCTATTACAAGAAAGAACAAACATAATTATTGACTGTTCACAGGTACATGTATGTCACAACCCAATTGTGAGTTTCTTCTGCGCACCTGTACCTTTAACATATAACTTGATATTTGATAATAATTTCTGGGCTTTGAGTGTTTGACATTGTGTTCCAGGAGTCTAATTATAATATTTCTTTGCTGGTTCAAATACATTTCTAGTTAATCTTTCATTTTATTCCCTTTTTTAGTCGTTTTGAATCACATTAAACATTTATCAGCATTTATAAAAAAAAATTTGATTGAGAACGTTAGGATGTGATGGAATGAAAACATGACAACTTCCCAACTGTAATTAATCAAAGCAAAAAATTATTTGTTATATATTCAGACTTATGTACAATATAAGTTATGAACGCTAAAGATTTGCTTCATTTCAATAGCACTCACGGTGGATTGGTACAGGTCCGAGTTCGCATCTTTTGCCCAGTACCACAAGTCACTGAACAAGGACCATAGGGTTGCCATGCCGACCATCCACCATCCACTGGACATCCCTAAAATAGTCAGTGCATAAAATGCAAGTCATCATTTTTAACAGTAAAAATAATGTACAGAATTTTATCCCCTTGGAGAGCAAAGCTTTCATTTTAAAAGCATACGATGTACCAACATTACATCAATTTTCTAAGGTAAACAAAAATAATCAACAAAAATTATTGCTCCAGCTGAATAAAAGCAAGTGGAATATTTTCTTACCTGTCCATTACCACATTGAACGGTTTCAAAATTGGGCCCTGAACAAGGAGCGCCCCCAGCCCCTGGGCTGTAAAAAAAACCACAAAAGAAAGGTTCAAACATCTCTGCACTGTCACTCTTTGTTTCCCGTTGTCCAATAAGCTTCATAATGGATACATAAAAGTCACTGTAAGAGACTTACGCTGGATTGGTGCACGTCCGATGTCGAGTCCTCTGACCGAAACCGCAAGAAGCTGAACACTGACTATATTCTCCCCAGGTTGTCCATCCACCATCTACAGCGCAGGCCTGAAAGGAAAACATACATTGTAGCTTCAACAATAGCTAACAGAGTAAATAAAGGATATCAAAGCTACAAAGAAAAGCTTAAGAGTAACAGAGCTATAATCAACAGAAGAACTTACCTGTGCGTTGCACTGTATTCCACTTTGATAGTTACTCCCAGAGCATGGAGATCCACCATTCTGTGGTCTATACAATGTAAGAAAAGTGATTCCAAACTTATAGTCAATTCACAGTAAATCTCAATTATTCAACATTTAAATATCATTTAAAAACCTAACCATTCTGTCTAGACAATTTGGACTCACTAATCAATGTTTGTTAGTTTTTCTTAATCACTAAAAGTTTCATACACTATGCATTTTTCACCAAATAAGGGTGATATTGATAATGGAGTGTGCTACCAAACAGTTGCCATGGAGAGGCCTTTTCACAGTGCATTATGGAATAAACAGTCTACAAAATTCCGTTCGCTAACTGTGCGCGAAAAACTTAAATTTTCTGAATGTTTATCTTGGTTGAAAATTCGAAATTGCTTTTTTTGTGAATGGATATGAGGTAGTCAAATGATGGTTTTGTGTGGTGCAGGAAATGCCTCAATCAATCAAACATCCCCATATTGTGTGTGAAGTGTGCTTAATTGTGGTAGCGTGTTGACCATTAACTTGAAGAGTGGGCTGTCTGCGGCAAACTCTAGGTGGCACGTGGTATTGTGAATCGCCCATATTTAGCTAATAATCACTCCTTGCAGAATTTGCCCCACTTACATCGGATTTGTGCAAGTCCTTGTTCGTACTTGAGTTCCTCCTCCACAAGATCGAGAGCAAAGGGAATAGGACCAATCTGACCAGCCTCCATGAACCACAGTTGGACATGGCTACAAGTAATTAACCAATCAAAGTCAAGTCATGTTTTAGAAACACACCATCATATTCTACACTTCTGCTCTGAAGATTTTAAAGTCTCAATTCACTGGCATTGAAAATTTATCTGTATGAACAAACACATCATTTATATTTACAAATTCCACTTATAACCTTTTTGCATCTTTTTTCAAATTCTGTGCTTGCACTGAATAAAGACAGGACAGTGACAAATTGACAGCAATCTAAAAGTAATGCTACCTGCACATTACAGCTGATTATTTGAAAGCTGCTTCCCTGGCAGTAAGCACCACCATTCTGTGGACTGAAAGAAAATAATTTGAATATTAAGAATCATTCTTTCTGTGTAATTCCCTCCTTAAATTGTATCTAAGACCCTTAATGGCAAAAAGTAAAGTAGTTAGACCACGTTGTGAAGTAAGAATAACATGTAATTTGTCAAACTGGGGCAATCTCTAAGGTCGACTTTGGACATGATACTTACAGAGGGTTATTACAAGATCTTGTTTGTGTCTGTTGCCCACCTCCACAAGTTTTGGAACAGGAACCTTGGGTTTGCCATGACGACCATCCTCCATTCACAACAATGAGACAGTCCTATAAATGCCACCAAGAAAACAATGAATTGAAGGAAATAAAATCCCCTCAAATTGAAGTCAAACTAAAATGCAAAATCAAGTTTTCTTTAACAACACTGACATGACAACCTGTACAACTTATGCCAAAATTCCAAGTGTAATGGTCATTGTGTAATCTGGACTTAATTTGCTGCTTCCTAAGGAGTAAGATGTAACACATAGCACTGTAATACGTTAAGATGTCGTTGTTGTTTGTTTTATTTTAATGTCGCTTTCAGCTACTCAGGCTATTTGCGCCAATAACTATACGTTTACTCATAACCTTTATTAATCAGCATCAATAGGAAGAAGGTCCAGTTTAAGAGGCAGGAGGAATGTTAAGACGTTTATTGCAGTCACATTTCTTGCACCTGTCTTGATCAATAATAGATATCTCACCTGTGTGTTGCAGCTAACGGATTGGATGTTACTACCACTGCAATAAGCACCACCATTCTGAGGACTGTGGGGGGAAATCATTCAAAAGTAACAATTATCAGCAAAGGATTCCCAATTAGGTTATTATCACTCTAAACACACTAACAGATGCATGGATTGACAGAAAAATCAGTTTCAACATAAGCAGATAAACTTATCTTAGTATAAAGCATGTTGTACAATAAGGACAAGAAAGGTATTTCATAATGTTAACATAGCTTCAGATCTTTTTAGAACACAGCTTTGAATTCAGGGTTTGGAAGCATATACCATTTATTTTGAAGGGTGGATTTGCACCGATTAGATGTTTTGGATTTTTGCCCCGCCCAACATGTATTGTAACACTGCATACTCAGTGTTTGCCCCTGAAGGCTTGTGAAAAAACCACAAGTGTACTCGGGTGGGACTCAAACCCACGACCTCCTGCTTGCTAGCGCAGACATCATAACCACCGGACCATCAAGCTTTATTAAAATCAACTGCTATAACTGTAGTGTTTCTAGCCAGATTAAACACTCCAAGTCGTTATCTTAGCCAGTTCGGGTCCAAAAAAGCATAGAACTTACAGAGGATTATTACAGCTTCTTATCTGTGTCTGCTGCCCACCTCCACAAGTTCTAGAACAAGAGCCTTGGTTTTGCCATGATGACCATCCCCCATTCACAACATTGGGACAGTTCTATTGATGCCATAGAAAATGAAAATATGAAAGGAATCAGGACAAGCTTCAAAATGAGGATTGTTTTCAAAGAAAGACTTACAAGAATGGATAAATTCTCATGTCATATTCAGGTTTCCATGGAAATCTTACCTGTGTGTTACAACTGATGATTTGAGTATCACTTCCACTGCAGGGAGTACCACCATTTGCAGGACTGTAAGAGAAACACGTTTTGAAAATCAGAGCCAAATCACTGGCAAGCAGAGCTCATCTTCGAGAGGATTTCTAAAATCAGTTAATCAAATGCACTAATGCCTACCTTGCCAGACAGGACAATTTAAATTGGATATGTGTATTTCACAGGAAAGCAAGGGGTGTTGAATGCATTAGCATACATAATTAATTAATAGAGGGTTTGCATGGCTGCCGTCCTGCAGGCAAGTGTTTTTGTTTCACAGGGGTATACACAAAGAAGGTTTCCCTGTTGAACTGCCCTGTAAGATGGCTACCATCCAAAGCTTCTATAGAACCTTCATTCTCCTAAAATGGTACCAATAACGCTGTCTGTTCCAAATGGTTGAAAGACACTTACATAGGATTAGTACACATTCTTGTCCTTGTCTGTTGTCCACCACCGCATGTCACAGAACAGGGACCTGATTGCCAAGATGACCATCCCCCGTTAACGACAGTGGGACAATTCTAAACAAAATGACACAAATGACATACAGATTAGAATAACTGGTACATCAATTTGCAAACGGTCATGTGAAACTAAAGAGTTGAAAAACAATTGTCCTTGAGAAGGTAGAGGTGACTTCCAGTGGTAAAGAAACTTAGTTTTAAGAATTGCTTCAAAATATAAACAGGAAAATCAGAAATAACATTAATTAATTTACATGCACAGGCAGTATTTAAAGTAAAAGGACCTTGCCAGCAATCATCACAGAATCTGAGAAAACATTTTGCTCACCTGAGCGGAACAAGATTGAGTATCAGTTGCTGATCCAACACAAGGTAGACCACCATTCTGAGGACTACAAAATAATGTGAAATTTAAAAAAAATGAAAGCATGGATACTTAATTTTATAAGTTTAGAAGCATTGGAGGAACTTAACGAAAAATTGCACAATTTTCCTACAATGCACATGCTGAAGAAATTCTTGTGATTGGCTGTACGAAAAGGGTGACTGTGATCTTTACAAACAGCATGGACTTACACTGGATTATTGCACAGCCTTGTTCTAGTTCGAATACCTTGACCACATGTGACAGAGCATGGACCTTCGAACCATGCTGACCAGCCACCATTGACCGGTGTTGTAGAGGGTGGATTGTTACTTGGTATGTCCACGCAATTTCCTTCCAGACACCACTGGCAAATAAAAGAAACGACCTTGATGGTCAGCTCAGAGCCTCCAAAATACCTCACGGCAAAGTCTAAATAATTCTCAGTTTGTCAACATTCACAATCCAGAATGTCCATTATTCATCATAATAATTCTCACCTTATTTGTTCCGCAACTTGTTCCATCCAAAGCGGCCACGCCGGTCCCAGAACATAAACCGTGAGAATATCGACATGTTAAGTGACCACACTATAGAATTTTAAGAAAACAAAATGTTACATCACAATTGCAATTAAAAATGAATTAAACAATTGGCGGAAGTCTTTAAATTGGTGATATTTGAAAAAAGGGAAATATCGAAACATGCTATCATATCACATCACTTTTAAAAGACTTAAACTCAGAAACTGATGCACAATATGTTTTCAAAATAGCACAGTGTTGGAACCATTTTTTGGGCAAGTTCCATATATTCATTTTCTACTTGTATTATGATAGTCATTTGTACTCACAGTGGTACTTGGACAACTCTGAGTGGTTCCACTATTGATGAATTGGCATTGCTGATCTGCAGTATACCTGACACCAGGCATATCAAGTGGATCCAAAGGAATAGGAGTGTTGCTAGGAGAACTGTCGTCCAAACATGTCTTGAAAGGATGGCTTCAAAAGAAAAAACACATTAGTCATTAGTGTCAATCTAGACCAAAATAAATGGTTTCCAAGACAATCAAAATATGTATGGCATACCTACCATTAGCAACCACCTGATGTATGCTTGAACTTTTGCAAGGAATTGACAATACCGACTTTTACAACATATTGGAACTTTTCTCGTTCTAACAATCTCTAGTTTCTCGTTTTCTGTAAATCTTTATTGCTTTAGAAAAATGAGGACTTACCACACAAAATTTTCCAGTTGAACTTTGCTACATGAGGACCAGATGAAGGACCCTGGTCCATACGTCCTGGAAGATGACATGATGTTGACTCCATTCTGACAAGAGGCAGCAACTTCTGAGAACCGTCCATCACCATCATGTTCCATACCGAGGCTGTCCACAGGAAAATTAAGGTGAGTTAAACATTCCTGAACTTCATATTGTAACATATGTACATGTACACAGAATTATCCGTGCTGGTATGTTGAGATATCATCAAAATGGAATTCCAGAAAAATGGAAACTACAGAGTTGCTATAAGTAGGCTGGTAGAACATCGTATAAATATGCCTACCATCCTTGATATGCTGGTACACTGATGAAACTTGCTTGTACCAAATACCACTTTCAAACTGTGGGTAAAAGGTAAATCAGGATTCTACTCAGGAGGATCAAGGAAGGACTCACTTGTGTCCCAGCTCATGGGTAATGACTACGCCTGAACCAAAGCCAGATTCCTCCACATATGCACATGCGTAATCACGGCTACATGCTCCGTTAAATTGAGCGATACCAAGCAGAGACCTGCTGCCTTGTAGAGTCAGGTCATATCTGTCAAGAAACAAATACAGTAGTCTTAGTCCACTCCTTACTTACTTTACATTTCACACCCTTAAATGTCATTCTCAGAATAAAGACTTGGGGCTGCCCTCCCCCCTTGTGGCTGAGGCTCCGCCTTTTTTTATTTTAAACCAATGCGAAACATTTTCCAGAATTTCCACTCGCAAACTTGAATGGCTCTTGTTAATGAGCCAACATATCTGTGAAATTAATGAAAAGAGCATCATGATGTGATTTTGGAAAGATTCTTCTGTCTTAGAGTTTCACACAAACCTGGAGAGTAGAACTGCAGTGTCAAAGTGATTTAAACTGTTCTCATCAAAACTGTTCATGGCCCTTTGGTAACGGCAGAAACTACTTAAAGTGTCTCCTCCTTCTGCAGTCACAGTCAATGTACCTGTTCCATAATTCAGCTGTGGAGAAATGAAATAAATCATTACACCTTCCCTCTGAGAAGAAATATAGAAATTTTCAATGTGGGTATGTGGCTACAGTGTTTTGTGCTTACCATTGAAAACTATGTTGACATGGTCACCATGACAACCAACACACGCTGACATAAGGTGTCACATGACTGTGACATGAGTTATGATATAGCATAAGCAATGAAGATTCCTGCTTGGCTATACTCACACTTGGACTTTGAAGGACCTGTAACCTAACAATCTTTATGTTGACAGGAACTCCAAGAGATTCATGTAAGTAGCTACTAGCGACCTAAACGTCAAAACAACAGAAATAACACAAAAAGATTTGAATGCTGTACACACGTCGTACATATGTCAACAGCGTCCAATTATTCAGTTCAAGTAAGGCTATTTAGTGTTCTTAAGCACAAAAGATTTACTTCCATTGCTGCACCCCCATCCAGAAATATATAAATCTGTCAAGAGTAGAAAACAAATTATGCTAATTCCCAAAGTCTGATTACGTGGCCTGCTGACTAGGGCAATTGTTAAACCCCATTAAGACATTTTGGCCTTTTCAAAACTCAGATATTTACCATGTTGAAGAGTGTCAAAGTTATCTGTGTAGAATTACGTCCTCTACTGGAGTGATATCTGTCCATCTCAGCATCAATGACAACAAATAGTTCCAGAGTCCTTGATCCAACTGGAACTCCATTATTACATCCCACATCTCTCTTCCTTCTCCTTACTTCATCACCATCTTCATCAGGGAGTTCCACGTCCATGCTTGTCTCTAGGTAATGGTAGTACCCACCTGATCCAATCAAATGGAAAACTAATTAGTGCATAACCACGTACTTGTAGTTATATTTGGCAAGACAAGCTATGTTTCAGAAATTTGTGAATCAGAAAGCGATGAGAAATCAAAGCAAGAAGGGGAGACTAGGGAGAGAAAAGACTGAACATGTGAATACATGTACACTGCTCAAAAATGTCAATGACAAGCTATATCAAGCCAACTTCATCAGATCTTGCAGATCACTCTCATTTTTTTCCTGACAAAAGAACAAGTGAGCAACTTACGTTCCAAACCACAAAAGTGTGTGTCTGTCCCATTGTCTGCATCCTCGGTATCCTCAACGACTTCATCATCCGCTGATCGCCGGTAGACAATGTGGGGATTATCCAGGTCACGTCTTTTTCTTCGGACGGATTCAGTGTGATTGTCACTGAGTTTCTGGATGAACAGTTCATAGCCTTCCAACTTGACAATCCCAGACTGAAAATGATAATGGCAAAGGTTACAAGAAATTATGGACTTTATATCCGCAGGATATCGATAACCAGTTACCGTTAGGCATGGAAATAGGAAAAGTGGCTAGGCCTTTGTTATCCTAACGCTTAGCTTAGCTGAGGGTATGGTCGGAGGCGGGGAAAATTCATTCATAAATTTAAAAAATGCAAAAGAGTTTTCATAAAATACTCCTGCTGTTCAGTATTCGGTGTTATTGTCGACCTCAAACAGAATACACTTGTTTCTTTAACAAAAAGTAAGATTTGGAGCAGGTAGCTATTAAAAGGTTTGTAATGAACCTCAGAAACTAACCAGGCCATTGTTACAAGTGCTGATGGCCACTCGACTAGCGCCCTCATGCGATAACACCCTGCCAATTTTGTAGCAATTTTTATGGTCTTCAGGTAGAGGTCGCTCTTCAACATTGCCATTTGCATCCACGTACTCCACTTTTAGTCCCTTGCGCGTAAGTTGACGATTGGCTGTAAGCTGCAGGTGATATTCCTCACCAAAAGCGTTGAACTTAAACTCAGAAATGTCGAACGGGTTATCTGCCTCCCGTTTTCTCCTGGAGTGTTCAACTTCCCATGGACTGACGACTTCAAATTCATGCGCTGTAACATCAGGAAAACAATCAAGAGTGAGGCCATTTTTAAAGGAAAGTGCAGCTTTTTGTAAAGATTAGGCTAATTAATGGGAATTTCTATTGATAAATCACTCACTTTCTGGCGAAGAAAAGGCATCCATATAATACTTGGCATCGTCACTTGACATCAACTGTGAATCCTGCAAAACAAACAACCGAATCAATTATAAAATGGAAGTTAGGTTTGAGCGCCATGATGTCCGCTACAAGCTATGACATTGCCTTTGTGTATTATAGTTGTGGTTATCATAATTCGCCTTACGCACCGGATCAGGGTTAAGGTTCAGTGAATATGGAAAAAGAGAGACACCGACTTTGGGGGGGGGGGATTTCAAGGGAACTGTCAAGAGACTGTCATTTGATTGAAAAGGATCGTTGGGTATAAAAATGGCCCTTTTTTGTGAAAACGTAAACCAACTCTCCGAAAAATTGCATCGATGGATAGCTGGCAAAGAACATGAAGTACATGTTCATTTAATTTGACAAACAAGAAAGCGGAATTGAAGTTGATTAAAATAACCTTGCTAAAACAAGTTTGTGTAACGGTACAGATTTCTAAGGATCCACATTTTTCCTCATGCGACCTGATGAATGAATATTTTGTACAAAAGTTCCACTTTTCCCCACAGGAAAAAAAATGACCTGAGGTTTTTAGAAATAAGCTCAAGGTAGGAAGGTCACAAATGAACCTCCAGGTGTAGAAATGTATGACAGGCCTTGGTGCACATTTTTCTGAATCTCCCGCAAACATATCTTGTTCAGGCGTTGTTTTCTAGTGGGACAAACCGCCATGCTCGTTCAAAATGAAATTCACAAATCCCCAAACATTTCCTTGTCTCTGTTTCAGTCAGAAAGCATTAGATTTCATGTGTTTTTAACCACCATAAAGCTAATCTATGTAGGGGTTTTAATCACTTTTTAGTTGCATGTAGTTATTCGTCAACCTATCCTGGACTAGACGTGAATTGAGCCTTTTGTCTGACAAAATAACGCATGCCGTCTTAGACATATTGTGCAATGTCCATTCGCATTTTCCAAACACAACCTGAAAATCTGATACTCGGACAACAGAAGGACTAATTTACGGGGAATATAATCTTAGCTCCTTTTTACTTTTTCATCGAAATGTTTGGCTTTGTTGTAATACGCCATATCAAAGTTGAACCTGATACAAAATCTCATTAGAGTTAGTATTTTGAAAATACGACAAATAACTTTGGTAAAGATGAAACGAAATCTGCCTCAGTAGTCTCTACATTGTGTTGGTTGGTTTGTTGGAAGAATTCAACCGACAAAGTGACCTATATCTTTTCTTGGCTTTCAGAGTGACTTTGAAAGCATAAGCTCCGAGTTACACAACTAATTCTTGTTGTCTGTCACGTATATCCGAATTGTACTTCTCGTGAAGCTATACCTGTATCTAGAATGTCCCCCATCAGACCGTCTAAGGTCAAAATACACCAACAAAAGTCGAGTTAACAGGGAATTTCTAAAGGTCTAATCTGCGATTTGTTCCCATAAATTTGTGTAAGAACACAACTCACGGCAATACCGCCTCAAGCGGTGAATGTCCGGAGATCGACCTTCAGGGATTAATATGACGTCCTTGCTTTCAGCAAGGTGTGCGAGCAATACGTTTTGTAACGGTCAGTAATGTTTGTTGGCAGGTAGACATAGTGACAGTACGCTCATGTTGATTAGGCACGGGAGCATAGGGATGATGAATTAATTAGGCAGTCAATAAGTCTAGTAACTTCTTCATAACCCATAAACCCTAAATCTACACTGGATTGGTCTTTAATGCGTGAGATACAGATCCCCTAAATTCTCATAGAGTACTGATGAAGATTAGTACAAGTAGAATCATGGTTGAATGGAATGGCTGTTGTTATAGAAGTTATGATACTCTAAATTCTAATGTTGTTCAACTATACGATAGAATACTGCTACTTTCCATGTCTCGTAAACACGTAAATGGGCAAAATGATAAACGATGGCATTTTTACACCTATCAGAAAGGTAGGAAACTTTTATTAGACTAAAGTCGGTCGCACAAGGAACACAAAACCCACAAGCATCTCCACACATCATAAAAAGTTACAGCCATCTTTTGGCGAGCTATTCAAAGCTGCGCACAGTAGATGGTCTATAGCAACAACTTGAGATGGCACAACTTATCAAGAAGGTTTTCACAACTAGCCGTTAATGACAACCTTTTCGAGGCCAAATTTTGGACCACTCCCTTGCTGTATGTCATCACGCCGATTGTTATTGAACTGCACGTTCGATTTTTGGCCACATACACTCTTCACTTTATTAACGTGACTTAAATATTACAAATGTCAAAAAGTATTGGCTTTAAGATAAGCAAAAACAGTGATCTTTCGGGAAATGGGGAAACTGAATACAACTGCGTTCACCCTTCAGAGTGAAGAGATCGCAGAATGCTTACCTTTCACTGAGTTCGCGTAATAAAAGCAAGTTTTTATCGGTTCAAGCATTCTCGTGCATCTAGATTTGACTGTATGGATTTGTTAGAAAGGGTTGATTCCGTAGTCTGAAGCAAAACTATGTTCTTCTTACAACTTAGTGCTCTTCTTACGAGCAACAAATTAGACCGAAGGTCCTTCCAATTTAAACCTCTTCATTATCTGGCGAAAGAATCAATTGTTCAATTAGTGATTTCAGAGACGTTAATAGACCAAGTCTTAGGAACCTTTGCCCCTGTATACCCCAGATGTTCCTGGTAGAATCATGGACATAATCTTTCCTTTCAACAGCACTATACAAAAGTGCGTAATGCTGGGTCGTGTTAAGCGGTCTAACGATGTTGACACGTCATGGCCACTAGTAACATGCGTTTGCCAGTTTCCAAATTACCATCACAAATTCTCACAGCTTTTTAAATTACTTTCACTTTCAAATTAGAAATGCGTCTTATAATCAAGTAACTCCGACGAAACGGAATTAACGGCTTAAGCTTGTGCCCTGGTTATCAGCAAAATCAATGGTATCACATTAAAGTTAGACGTTATCTATAATATTGCACGAGTTATTAACGTCTTCTCTCTTGTTGACATTTTTAATCGGAAAAAGTTAGCAAACTTCTTAAGTTCAAACTTGTAACATAAATGCAACAAGTTTTATCCAGGATTGGAAACTATTCATCGTCTCGTGTAAAGCTTTTTGTTTTCGTTTGTAAAATTCAAACTTACCAAAGATCGTCCACAGACATTGGTACATTGAAACACGAGAAATAAGATCATCCCGGAGATAAACATCATCCTCTCCATCTTACTGTGTAGAATCATCTTCTAAAAGTTCGCCAATGACTTCGAAATATAAATTAACTGCTATGATTGTAACTATCGTAGATGTCTAACTTTTAAACCCCAACCAGCAGGGTTGAAAGAGACCGTTGTGACTTCTGTCGATTTTCAAAACTGTTTGCCGTAGGGACAGTCACGGAGGTTTCTTAAAGGGATTTCCTCAAACCGTGGGAGTTTGCATAACAATAACGTGTACCAGTTTAGTTTAACAATAGGTACACCTCGTCATAGAGGAGACTACAGAATCATATGTGGGAATGCAGAGAAAGACTCGTCCATTTTGTGGACGGGTTGTGGGCGGTTGGGGCTGCGGGTGGTCGTGGTTCAACGATTATGCACCTTTGTTTTGCTCAAACTTTTCAAAGGCTTTTTTGAATCCCTGTTCCGCCAACTTGTCACCCAAAAGATCTGAAAGGTGTCAACACATAGCTTTGGCAGAAAATTGATATTAAAAGGATGAATCTTAGGAAATCTATTACTCAGAACTGGAATGCTTTTTAAATTCTATGGACAAACACCGACCGTTCACAGTTATGGTTACATTCTCTGGAACTGGTTTACCGGGTCGTTGGTCTCCGGAAGATGACCGATGTGTATTGTTCGAAATGACGAATAACTTGAACGAACCAAACTTCACCTCTCGGGATTCCATGATGCTTGTATATGTACATTTATTTAAAAAAAATCAGTTTGTTTATGTCATGAATTTAAACACAAAGGCTCCACATTCATTAAATCAATTTTTGTGAAGTTTGAACATTATTTCATTGGATCTGTGAGAGGCCAGATTTTGTACAAAGCAAATTAGCTAGCTATAAGTAAGTCCTTGTTGAAGGTATTATTATTTGAAGTCCAGTAACCACAGCCCAGTGGGCAGACATTCTTGGATAATGACCACTTCTATTGTACTTGAGACTACTTCACTGTGGTTTGTATCTATGCATAACCCTTATAATGCGACCTGTTGACAGTTATGACCCATCGAATCTCGCCTAGTGGGTGCAAACTGATCAGTGTGGATGGATTAAAAAGGATGTGGCGATACTTTGTACTGAAATTGTGAAATGATGTTCAAATTCCAATCAAAGTTGCGTGCGATATCCTCACACTACAAAGTAAAATCAAAACACAATCAACTTGACCACAAGGCCAAAGCTTTTGAAGCATTTCCAGCAATATCCGACATCGGTCTATTCCCCACTGGTACTGTTTTGGGACTAAATATAATTTCCATCGTAATCATCAGATTATTTTTTTATGATCTCCAGAACCTGGGTTGTGTGAACTTCGTGGGTTAACCGAATATCAGATATTTTCAGAGAAACTAATTCATCCATACGACGATTTTGTCACTGTGAGAAACCAAGCCATTTAGCGACTCAAATCCTGGAGGTTCAGCGTAAATCATAAAAAAATCTTGCTGGACTTCCGTGGTTATTAAAAATTAATGTAACCCCCCCCCCGTGAAAAACCACGTCACGGCTTCTATACTCTATTGTAACGATTGGAACCCAGAAAACCCGCACCTTTTTCCAGTAAATTCACCAGTTTGGTCGATTTTCTTCTACAGAATCTCCGGGTTTGTGGTCGTGAGCAAGCAAAATTCCCCAACTTGAACACTCATGCATTTATTTCTCGTCGTGGACTTCCTTTCTGTACAGTTGAAGCTGGTAGGATTTTATGTTGGTGACAGCATTATTTACAAGGGATGACTCAATTCAGACGAAACTGTTCCTTAATGGAGACCACAGTCACATGGGTGTGTCCTTCAGTGTTACCCTCTTGGTGTACCTCTTTGAAAAGTACAAGCGTCCATTTCTCTCCCCTAGGGGACGATTGGGGAGGCACACTCAAAAGACTACACGTCATTGACCCATTGATGTCATGTGTACTCTTCCATTGTGAGGAGAAAGGAGCCTGACTACCCGCCGCATTTGAAAAACAAATTTGTATTGAGAATGTTCAAGTCTTCGATTAGAGATGTGTGTCGTGACTTGCAGGAATGTGCGGAGGACACTCCAAGACTTATGACGTGTAGAAGTGTTAACATTATAATATAAATGTGTCATCTTAGATTCGTTATTTCATCGGAATTAGATCTGGAAGTCTGCATGGAAGGTGATATATTACGTGAAACATAAACGAGTTCATTATTCGTGATATAAATCATAAACTGTCGGCAATTCAAGCCAGGCTTAAAAAAAATCAGGCTTTTTCCTTTGTCATTTTAGAAGAAGAATGTTCAACAGTTGATTAGATCCCAAACCCAGTAGTACTTATGTAGACAATGTTTGTTAGGGTAGTATTTGTTGCTTCAAGCACCGACTCACTTCACTGTACAATGTGGAGGCCCTATCTTGTGCAATGTAAGTGCCGTTCTACACTTCACGTTGTTCAAGGAACGCGTACAATGCGCCGAAGACTATTGTTATATTGCTGCTGTTTAATGCTGTTTTTCCATTTTGTGGCAGCTTATCCAAGCCCAACAAACCGAATTTTTAACCTCCCCCGGAAATTTGTGGAAGAGGCCATTGATGCTGCTCATTTGCCGTGACTACTGTGTAGTTTTGTGATTTGTTATTTTTCGTGGTTGCCAGGACGATACCGTATTTGATAATCGGTGCTACAAAGTATTGGTGAAATTATGGCGAAAGTACTAAGTACGAATTTACGAAAATGAAATCCTGACCAATGGAAAAGACAGTCCGTTTTTATGTTATACGTGAGAGGGTGCTAGAAGAGCTTTTATTAGTAGCCATTGTGGTTTTTTTATTCTTCCGAAATTCCATTGCTCAAATCTGAACAACTATGAATGTGTTGTTGTCTTTTATACCAACTAACAGAATTGACCTTTTTTCTGATCAGCATTTTAGTAGTTTATTATAAAAGGCATCGCCACTGTTATTTGTTAATCTTTTCACAATCTACAGTTCTAATTTTAGTCACAACTTTGTCTTGTTCGCTTGTCAGAAGTTTAGAGGATTTTCTTTCGGTCGGTCGAGATACAAAATGACTGAACGAGGGCCAGTGTTTTGCGGTGAAGTGTTTTGTGTTAAGCTCGATGACAGTAGCGAAATAAAATCATAAAATGACATAGATCTTGAAGTATTTGGGTGCATTTTATATTCTTGTACAGTCAAGAGGTCAATTTGTGTAACTGATATTAGTTCATACAGCCGTTTATGGATTTACATTACAAAGCTAAAGAGTTTTCTTTTCTTTTTTTGGAAGATAATTATGCCTTCCATTCTTAGAGTTTCCCCATTTATTTCGAACATACAGTTTTGTTCATTCATATGACTCACCATAGGCCTGTGTGCAAAACTAGAAAGGCAAATGGGAGTATTTTATTTCTCCTAATCGGCCGCCAACAAAACAGACTTTATAACTTGCTTAATTATCATTATTATTTATTCGGCCATCGACAGGATACAAACAACATACAATTCCAAAATACAACCAAAAGCATAAATGAGTAAACAAACTAAACAAAAACAAACCCATCCAAGTTGGCCAGGATTGACAAAAGTATAATCTAACACTGACTCTAAAACCTGTTGATCCAAACTTGAGGAGGTACATATACATACATAAAAAAACAAGACTTTTAATAAAAAAAATGACTCTAAAAGATTATGACTAATAACAAATTCTGATAAACTTAAAAGAGAGCGTATGACTTCACAATATTTAAGGGTACAGTCCACTAATTCAGGCCCCCATTGAAAAGTGTAAAATCAGCGCTGTTCACGGCCCAATAACATGCACGCCAACATCCCTGAGATTTCTGAAACACAAATCAAATTCTTGTCTGGTCACTTATCTTTCAATTTCTGTTCAATTTTGTGTGGCGTAACCAATTACATTTTAATTATTTCCACAAAACAAAATCACCCCCCAAAAAGTGAATTTTCCAAAGTCTGATTGCAGCCATTTTTTAAGTTGCAACCCTCAACTTTCTCGGGCACTTAGGACCATTTTTCAACCGTAGTTTTTAGCCCTTCTGCTCTCATATGAAAGCTCAAAGACCCAGGGAGTTGATCCCGGCAACGATTTACACAATCTCACCATTTTGGGGGCCAAACAATCTCTTTTGTTTTTCAAAAGATACGGGGGGCACTTTTAATGCTAATGAGCTGGCCAGAAATCCTCACTTGAATTAATCTCAAGTGCAAAATTTTTAAGATTTACCTGATGTCCCGGATCTACTAAACAATGAAACAATACCCCTTTCATTTTCCAACGTAACATCCGTATGCCCGAATCCCATATATCTAGCTTACCCAAGGTTTTTTGTCCTTGAAAATTTCTTTGTCACTCTTCCACAAATAAACTGTTACTTGCAGACTTGGTAGTTCGGCTCTTTTGAATAACAAAACACGGCGTCCATGTTGACCTGGTCTCAAGAAAATCAGGTTGCCAGCCCCAGGGACGATGTGCACCCTTGATCGGTACGATACCAGTGGCGTAGCTAGAATTTTACTGGTGGGGGGCACAAAGGGGTACCAGCATCTTATGGGGGACACCAGCTTTCAGTGGTGTGGTTTTTGGGGGCAAGTTTTTTGTTAACCTTGCTCAATATCCATTCCTCCACTTTTTTCAAGGGGAGGGGGGGAGGCCGGGACCCGTGGTTGCGCCACCGTACGATACAAGGTTTGCTCAGCACTGGAATAGCTGTCCAAAATTGATTAGGCTGCCGGCGACGTCCGTCTGTAAAGTCATGAAAACAACAGCTATGGTCAGGTAAATAAACATTTTATTATTTGTTACGTTTTGATTAAAACCGTGATTTACTTAATACTAAAGAGTATTCATAGTATTTCATGTACCTTAAAGAGATCAACCTTTGATAAACTTGAATTTAAACAATAAAGAAACGTGTAAATTAACAGGCTTTCAACTTGGATCGAAACCCGATTTTCCCCTTAACAGAAAGAACTGGTTACCTCAGACTAAAATAGGGTTGGAATTGGTATTCTGAGTTGCTGAGAAAGCAGGATGTCAGGTTTTTAAATTCGCGATCAGGAGAGTGATATTAAAATTTCATGGAATTGGAAGCAATACAAATACAAGAGAACGAGTTTCCTATTGCTACGAGACGCAAAACTCTCTCACAAGTTTGCACCCAGCCTTTGTCATTTTAGTTGATGTAATAGGTTACGAAAACCAGGCTGCTTGAACACTATTCCATAGTACCTGTCCGGTTTGTATAGGGGAGATCCCTAGGATGAGATCATCAATAGACCTGACTGTAAATTTCAAGCTTGCCTTATATGGGCATTTGCCGTGAATGGCGCGCTGTCGTGCGGTGAATGTTTGTAGAATTTTCAGGTCCATTGCATTTGTAAGATACATTGTGGCACTTAGCGAACTGGCAGCCTTCTCTCTGGAGTACACAATGAATGTCTATATTGTGCAACATATGTACCAAGAACTCGTAGCAATATCCCTTAGAAAGTACATGTACGTCTATCGTTGGGTGAATTCACAATAGTGGCAGTCCCCGTTTATTTTAGTACATGCACATCAATCTCTACGAGGTTAAAAATAGCGACATTCAGAAAACGCATAATGTGAAACATCAATACTCTTTTCTTCATCTGAAAAATGATGTAATGAAGTTTCACTTCAAGAAAAGTACATAGGTCAAATGGAATTGGAACATTTCTCCGTGTCATTCTAAACAAGTTATGAACAAATGATTCAGGGATAAGATATTTAGGATTTCAAGACATTGTGTTTCTTAGCTTTTGCCGGATAAGAAAGTAAAACGGAAAGCATCTAGTTTTGCATGTCATACTTAGTCAAAATCATTATGACAAGTCTCATATCAATAGGCTGTCGCGAGAAAAATGTATCACCCACGTTTTGCTTGACATTTCAGAGAGGGCATCTTCATGACACTATATAAACTTGCTGAAGATGCGGATCTAAAGAGCATCAAAGTGTGCGGATCATCTCTCATGTACCTGTTCTGTTCAATATGACGCTTCCCTGTCGGTTATGACAGTACGCCTAGTGTGCTAGGTTTGAGTATATTGCATCTTCCCAAACTGAAGTTTTATTATTTATTTGAACAGTTTAAGAGGTTTCAATTTTTCTTCAAACTGGTCAGCCATAGTACACGTTTTTCCTGGGACTTTTCAGAAGCTGAAGGTGTGGTTTGGATTCCCACGCGACAAGACACTGACACTGACTGGCCCATGTAAACTCCTGACTGCGTCATTACGCAGACATAAAGACAAAATCAAGCTAGACTTCGGCCGGTTGGGTGTTGGTTCCACATCTAATGTACTGGTTCCAATGCTAACAATTGATCCGTAATATTATAAGTAAATAAACACTGCCTTTCTACGCAATCAGTTGGTAGTTTTACACACGTCATCACAGCCGTCAGCTAAACGTTCACACACATGGTCATCATGCATGGACAAGTTATTATATTTCCTGTCATGGTAAGCTTCGTGCACTGGGTGTGTGAAAAAAGAGAATTGTTAACTTTCAAATTTACAGGGTATTTACTTTCCAGTTACAAAATGTTTCGTGCTGCAATTCATTAGTCTTGTGTTATACGGTTGCATTTAAAAACATGCATCCCGTGTGTATATAAAGGCTGTGTCAGAATTGTTTGGCTACGACTACACGTAACCTGTGCGCCTATGCTAGCCACTACTTAGCGGCTCAAGCCATTTCCCATTAGCTTGTAATTTCCAGCTATTCTAAGTACTTAGGCCTCAGCCCAAGAATATACATGTATGCAGTGACCGCTGTAGATTTTTCGTTTACAATGACCCTGTATGTGTTAGCTCTGCTTAGATGTATACATCTCTTTTATTTAGGGTCAGTAGGTTCCGTGAAATTCACATGCTGTTTATGTTATTGTGGTGAACAATATAATAATCAAATAATAATAATAATGATGATAAAGCTGAGAATAGCGGCGTTTGAAATTCATTTCTTCTTCTGTTGAGGCTTTTTGGTGACTTTTATAAAATTTAGTTATAAGTTATAAAGTTACCAGCAATGTACTTTAATGGGTCATGGTCTCGGGATACATACTTTGACCTGTGAGGGAAATACCTCAAAATGACTGATAACAGTGACAATTCTAACGATGACCTTCTAAATACCACAGGCCATTAAAATTGCACTTATTTGTTGATTTTCATCGACATTTTCGTTGACTTGCTAAAAGTGATAAAGGAAAATTCCAGTTTTAAAGGCCTTTGTTGTTTCGTTGTAAAGCTACACTAACCCTTGTGCTAGAAATGACCGCAAGCTGACTTGGGTCTGAAGCGGTGGAGAAACTGACCTCGTATTCCACATTTCCATTTGAATGAAATTCCACAATAACAAAGAAACGATGAACGATGAAATATTTGAACCATGATATAATGCTGAGACCTTTACTGAAGCTTTGTTCATTTGGAGCAATGTAATATTATAACACCAACTCCGTTTGGGCAACCCTGTGGAACTTCAGCTTCAGTTTCATGAATTTACATTGAACCAATTGTTTTTCAAAGTGCAATAGGGGATTTTCAATTTAAAAGTGCGTGCCTGTAACATGCAAACAATAAGGAACGTGAAATTAATTGTTTGGGTTTTAAATATAACTCTGTGAGTCACAGAAGATTGTGTTCGTATAAACTGTGAATGAAAGAGGTTCCCGTACCCAGGAAATGGCAGGTTTCATAACTCGAGTGGCTTTATTGTTTGGTCAACAATACATGGATGATATCATACTTTGTCGAACATAACCCAACAACAAAATGCCCTGAGTGAATGTGCTTTGCTTAAACTAGCGGGGAATATAATCATAATTTGGCTTGGCGTATGACTGGGAAATGGATACACATTTCTCGCAATTGATGTGCTATGGATATATTATGTCACTTGATGTGAGTCGTGAAGAACGGCTGGGGATGAGCAATATCATAATATGGACTTTTTTAGCACAACCCTCGAAAATACACCATTTAGGTTCAGTTTCTCTTGAATTTTCAATTTTCAAAGGTGATGTACAATAGTGTGTCATTGGTTTTTATGCTAATATATGCCATTTTCCATATTCATGAGCAAAACTGTTATGTCACAGAAGACCTCCGTGTTACAAAGATTTGTGCATAGAAACGGCTTAAATGTTTGTATAATTTGCTGTCCTAAAGTAATCTTTTCTTTTCATTTGATACTGGTTTTTATAGGCATTAAATTCCACAAGTGACCCGTTCTCGGAAATTTGTTTCCATAAGCAAATTCGAACAGAAATGCCAATGAACTGATACCGAGTGACATCACAGCAGTTGTGGTCTAAGTTGTCCGGAAAAATATAACAAGTTATTCTGAAGGTTCTCCGGTCCTACACCATCACCTTGGTTTTGTTAGAAAAACGGCAGCCTAAAGGCTGCAGGCTCGTAAATAAGACTATGACGGAAGCTACACAGATTAATGTATCTTTAACATCCTTCCCCATAATGTTGTATTTAGACACCTTTGTTAATATACACCAGCGTTTGACCCTTTTGACAAAAGATGTTGATTTTAGTAATCAGTCATTGTTGTGAAGGTCTCTCGTTCTGATTATTTTCGGTCTTTATCTTAATTCAAGGATCTGCACTGGACAGCTTTCTTGTCGAGCTTTTGAAATATTTTGAATACCCCCGTCGCTTATAATTCCATCACACTGTGACGATTTCACGTAATCAGTCTTTTTACACGGACAAACTTTCTATAAAGATCGAGGACAGTGATTGCCGTCTCAAGAAATGCGACAAGCTGGTAAGAATCATCCTAAAATATCGTTGATTATGAAGTGACTCGTCTCAATCCAATTTGTAGCTGGAATTTATGTACAACAGATCAAGAACCTTTTCCGCGTGAATTTGCAACTGTACTCAGTGGCATTATTCTGACGTCGAAGAAACTGAGTTTTAAGTTGCGTTGGAAACTAGTAAATGTAAATGATAAACTAGTACATGTGTTAAGTAATTATTCGAAAAAGTCACAAAATAGAAAAGTAAGAACTCATGAGCTAATCGTCAGTAGTTGTCGAGGGGCCAGGCACAGAACAGTGATAATTTCAGTTGCGTTGCCATGGTTGACTGCCTCAAACGGCACGTGTCGGAACATGTGAGGAGCCAAACAAAGAAATATTGTCATTTATTTCAATCATAAGAGAATGAATCATGCCAGGATTTTTTTTTTTTACATCTGGTAGCTACCGAGGGGACTGGATGTTCTGGGGAACCCACTTTCTCTTAAAGCCTTAACTATGGTTAACTTATTACTAGCAACTGCTTTATAGTAATGTAGAAGTTCAAAGTCAGTTCTGATCAAAATGATTTCAGAGTGATGAACGAACAGGTTCACGTTCCAGCTTCTCAGTTGATTTAATATATTTCTCATATTCGGGTATTTGTCTTTTATGACATTGTTCTGTTTGCCAAATTCCTTCGTCAGGGTGGACCAGCTAACAAACAGGCAAGAGAAAATGGCGGAGCAAGTATTGGTTTCTGTCTCATCTAAAGAGACACTAATTTGATGAATGTGAAAGGATGGAGAACTTGACATGTTCTCGAACGTTATGTGACAACGAAATCACGCCAAGTTTAACCATCCTGTGGCTGGAGAAAACATGAACAGAATTTGTGAAAGAGAAAGAAAAGTTCTTTAGAATTTTACCAACGAAGTTGGGCAGTCTCAGTGGAATTTCTGAAGGAGGATTTCTTCCACATTTTGCACAGAGAGTGAGGTGGGTTCATCATGAAGGCTAAGATTGGACAACTATTGTTCTCTGAATTAACAGACGTGTACTACTCATAGTCGTAGACACGAAGGGTTTCATCCGAATTTGTTGTCTAGAGCTAGGTCTTGGTCTTTGCTACGCGGAGACGCGCAGACAATAGACCTAGCCTAGCGCCCATAAGTACAGTCGACTCTCGTTATAACAAAGTTGCAAGGACCAGACAAATTACTTTGTTATAATCAGAATTTTGTTATAAGAGGAAAAACATAAGAATTCAAGAAAGTGGGATTCTCAGAAATTGTTCTTTTGTATCAGTTTTTTGTTATAACTGTTCTTTATAATGAGAGTCGACTGTACGTTAATAGATGCGGCAGTAAATAGGCGTTGGATTGCCCGCTTCAGTCTCTGCTCTTAAATTTTATAATTTTACTTTCTTGAGACTTTGGCATACGGAGTATTGAGATCCTAAACATACTGCCCTGAACATAATCTTAAGATACCCATCATTTTAATTTTCCTTTCCACCAGTCTACCCTTCTCATGGTGACTGACAAATGACGAGACTGACATTGCTGACTTCTAGGGAGTGAGAGCGCCCTCTATATCAATTTGTGCCGTCGGAACTTTTTTTTCATGTAATCAGTGCATCTGAAAAGTTACCATTCACATAATTCCGTCGCCGAACGCAAAAAAACTCCTCCAGGAGGAAATGGTGCTATTTCTTCAAATTTAATAGACTTAATACATTTTCTGAAACCTTTAAAGTAAAAGTGTCTTTGCCGTCTGCAATGTGAAATCAGAAGTTAAAGCATGTTGTGCATGCAGAATAAAACAATATCCGATATTTTCACTCAAAAGCGCTGATCTATTATCATTGTAACATTACATACCTGTACTTTTGTACGCCTCTTACTGCATGGGGCGCCCTCTGATGACTTTGAATGTGCAAACCCACCTAATTTGGGATCGATTTCTTATGTTGCATGCCTCGAAAAGTACAAACGCCGGCCAAAGCATGATTTGTAACCTTTTTGGGGTTTTGTGCAGCCCGTCAGTTTGAGGAATTGTAAAACAAAGGAAAGGTGGAAGCTGTGAACAGCATTGCGACCTTGCATTCTGTAAACTTTGTCTGAAGCGAGGTTCTAATAGTGCCCTAGTGGGAATGAAATTAGGCATCATTTTTATCATGGCAGTGAACTTCATGAATACTTTTAGTGGTTCATCTTCGGAGGAAGTTACAAAGTTCTTTCAAACGTCTTCAAATTACCTACCGATTGTTTTTCTTCTGATTTTTTAAGTAAAGGTATTTGATGTTGTCGCTTTAAGGCAGTTTACTTACTGGTCTGCAACCGTAAACCGTATTGCCCTCTGAAATGGAGTGCTTATGTGAGACTTGTACACCACCTCTCCGTGACGGGTGACGTGTGACCACAGTTTATGTGTATGCGTATGACGTGTTCTCGTTAGAATAAAGTGCGCCCTCATTCCCAACAGACCTGTAACATAATGACATCACGCTTTGTAGATGGGCGCTTGCCTGTGTCATTTAGTTGGAACACACAATTCATTGATCCCCATTGGAAAGCATACTTGTACACGTAAACATCATTGTTTTAGGTTTGCTGCGGGTCCCATCCTTCTGACCAAAACAAGGGTTATGTAACTATTTTGCTGCATTACTTCCATTACTGTACTTGCTTTGCAAGAGATTTTAGCCGAGTCTTTCGGAACTAGCCATGAGGTTAATTTTTTTAAAAAGTAATAATCATTAAATAAAACTGGAGTTCTGACCAATCTGCTCTTGACGAATTGACGCCACCTCGGATCTCTCATTTCCAGAGCGACTAGACCACCAACACATTAATCTTAAATTCCATCTCTTAAGCCATTCACGAACGTCTACACATACGACAGGTCATCCATTAGTAAACGTCACCATCGGCACCGTGTTGGAAGCTTACACAACCAGGCACGATGGCTGTCATGTTTCCCGCCAAAACCAATCACCTTCGCTCTGATAAGTCTGAATTCAGTGGCGCCTTTTTCTGCACTGTTACACTTAGCAATCACGAGGATTGCATTTTTTAATTGACGAAACCTATAACGTGCCAAATAAATGCCTGAGTGTCGAAATGGTTTCAGATGAATAGCGAAATACAAACACCTGCAGTAGATGTTTTACTTCCAAGACCAAGACAGGCATGAATAATATCTGTGGGTAAAATGTGTATATAATATGAATGAGGGAAACGACTGAAGATATGCCCACGAAGCTTAATTTTACTGTTGATCAATTCCAAGTAATCCTAGCCGGTTGTTACACAGTATTTTTTCCGTGTTTGCCTGCGATCTGTACATGACATATCTGTTGCCTTCCTACCTCCAGACAGGTAGTCAAGAACACTAACTTCTGCTGTTGGTAGTCCTAGATTGCCAGTCATGTACCTACATGCGAAGTCATCGTTATTAGCTAGGAGTGATGACTCTCAACAAAGACTTTCAGAGTCTGGCTCCGATTCACCAACTTGAGTTTGTAATTTCATTTTTCAGTTGTTCTGCTTTGTTCGTACGCATTTACAAGCCATTTTCCAATTAGAAAATTTCAAATCAGTTTGGATGTCTTTTTATCTCTTGCGGGAATTTAAGATAAATCTTTCAAATTGTTTCAATCAGCGGCAAATTGTTCTTCGGAGTTTAATCATCCCATCCCATGATCTTTTTTCACCTTGTCTCTTGTCATTTAGTACAGAAACGACTTCATTATTTTCCCTCGTTTTCCCGTGGAGGTAGTTCCCTGCGGCCACCTTGATCAATTCTACCCAGCCCCCAGACCCTTGGGACTGCTGTAAATCGTCCAAACAAGACGCTGTGATCACTCTTTTTTTCAAATTCAATCTTCCTCAGAAATGCCAACGGCCGCTTTGAGTAAGCAAGCAGCATTGGACGTAACCATGACGCACGCTGTACTGTTTGTTATCAACCCAAGGCACAAGTTACCATCACTCAGCCTTATAAGAAATTATCTGAATAATTAAAAGGTTTGTGCTGGAGATATTTTGATTAGAAATATCTCTGCACCGAAAAGAACACTGATCTGTGGGGAAAAAAACGATATTGACGAGACAAAAATACCAAGTTGTATTTCATAATGTTTATTACTGGTAATATCGCTATATACTGATTCCCCTAGTTATCACTAAGTACCGGTACACGTGTAGCTGAAGGCGTTTTGATTGTTAGCAAGAGCTTCTTCAAATGTCTACAAATTTTGCCCCCGAAAAACACTTTCGATAAAAACGAAAGGTCCCGAGAGTTCCCAGTCTATGTCATCCCTGGTCGGAGTGTAAAGATATTATTATGACGGTACCCTTTGCGAATCTGATTTGGGAATTTGCATCTTGGGAAAAAGACTGACGAGAAATGGTTGTTAAATGACAGGACGTGGAAAGTTGTATTGCAGGTTTTGAGCTTGAGCGTTTAAAGATTAGCTGCAAGTGCACATCTTGGATGGTGTAATCCGACACTTCATAAAAATGCCCGAGAATAACTAACAAACATCCAACGAAATTACCATTAGTTTTTATCAATGCCGACTTCTTGGATGCGTTATTGATATTTATAGTAACAAGCAAACTTCATTTGTTTTGTGTTTGAATAAAGAAGATGCCACTGAACCAAATATTACGTAGTAATTTATTTATATTGATGAGAATTACCAGAAACCTTCCAAAATGTATAGACTTAAATGCATACAGTTGGATTTTCTTTTACTCCTTATAAAAGGTGTGTGGTTTTAAGAAGTGCCATCTAAGAAATCACCAAAGACATGTTAAACTCTTCGAATCCATTCTCCATCTTTCAGTTTGTTGCTGTTACTCTGCCTTCCTCATTCTCCGGCTTTGGCTCACATTTTGTCAATGAAGTGCCTGTGTGTAATTAAATCAAGGTTGTTGAAGGCTTACATTGCATCAAAGCTTCCTTGCTTTGCGTTTGTTGGAATCTACTGGAAAATGGATCACAATCTGCAAACTGTTGACTATTTTGTTATTTAGTCAGGTAGCATAAACTTTAATTAGCACGATTATTGTTATTTGCTATTTCACTTTATTGAAACAGAATTAATTACTGTTATGCCAAACAATAACAGCATGTAGGTGATTTTGGAAAAGATATTTGAAGGAGGCGTTTATATAAAATAGGATGAAAGCTTGTTGATTTTTCTTTGTAAATTAAACTTGTTTAATAATGATATGAAAACTATGATTGATTATAAAGTTGAATCGATTGTAGTTGCCAAGTGTCATTTTCTAAAGCAATTTATATGTTCACTGGAGTAGTCTAGTCTCCGCCTCATTAATCGGCATTTAACGCTTCCTCTCGGAGGTCCGTTTCCAGCCTCTTTCGCACCCAGCACCGATGCACTTGAAACCATCCAAACTGAACGGAGCGCGATTCCTCTTCCAACCTCGTCCCCCTGCAGACTGGAAGCATGAGTTGCCATCGCATGGCTTACGCCATGAGCGGTCTACTCTTGCCTGCAGGAGACCGTGAAGAAAGTTGTTGAGCGCTTCAGCATCCTCTGGTGTCTCCATCCCGTCGTTGATGGCAGCCTCGTCTGAGCTCGTTGCTAAGATAGCAAACATGGCGATCATGAGGCCGATGAATAGAATGTAGTTAGTCATGATGATAATCTGTCAAAATGAGAAAAAATAATAAAATCAACCCTGAAATTTGAATTTTGTCATGATGAAGGTGGCAAGTAAAGTGAATAGGTTTGGGGTATTGCCTTTAAAATTAATCATGTTACATAACATTCTTTGAAATCCTTCCACACTAATGGAGGCCGTTTTGTGTTGCTCACGGAACCAGATCATTCGGTACTTGTGTAATTACCTCAGTAGTATCTGTCTCGAAATGTTAAATTGTCCATTTTTAAGGTGAAGTACGGTACTGTATGACGTAGCTGATCAGCTGTATTTTTTTCATGTGACCCTTTTGTCAGCCATTCTAAACACTCTCACATTCCACTGTTCTTCATCCTTCACTGCAAATCACCTTGCACACGTGAATTAATTCTGTCGAAACATGTTTTCTTGAGCAAGTTTATCCCTACTTTAATAGCTACAGATGAAGCGAACGGCTCTTGAAAATCTAAATTGCCAACATGGATTCCGATTTGATTCTAGGCGACACATTTTATTTGACATGACAGCTGGTTAATTTTCCTCTCTTTTACTGAGTGAATGATTTTATATAACTCCATATTCACAACGTTATATTAATCTGCCAAGTTGAAATACTTTTTAATCATTGATATGACAAAGATCATATTACAGACGTGGATGAAATGAAAAGTTGATTGCTATGCGTTGTGGGACGCCAACCTAAGTTCACAAGGGATAACATAGTCAGATCCAATCGGAACAGATGCAGAGTGATTCCGATGTTACCCCTTTTCCTTCACGTTTATCAAAAACCTTTTTCCCTTTTTAATTCTTTCTTATCCATTTATCGATAAATCTCCAGAGTTTCCTTCTGTAATTTGATATGATATGACGACCGCATGCGCCTGTCTTTTGCTTCGTCTTTTTCTCTGCCTTCCATCCAACACTTATTCCTGTGATTTTGACTGGGACCGTTTGACGGGTTCAATTACATAGAGGCATTAACTCGTTAGAGTATGATTACAAAACACCTATATATCCCCCAGGTTCCATTCCCTCAACATTGCAGATCTGCTCCGAGGAACTTAATAGGACTTGAGCTGTTTCGTAGGGGGATCTGATCCACCCATCAATCTCGTAAAGCCTCAAGACGAGGAAACGAGCCCACAATGCCGCCTCGCGCAACCTTAGAGCAAGCTTATCAGCCCGAGCGTAGATATTCGATTCTCCCCCGTGTAAATTGAAAAATTCACCGGAGCGAGTGAAAGTAATACACGGCGCAATTTTTGGCGATTATTTGCAGTGTGTCAGATTGAATGAGCATCTCGTCAAATACCGAGCTAAATGAAAACTTCAAAAGCCGCTTGGAATTGTCTATTTCGAGTCTTGAATCTGTAAGAAATATTTGAAGGTCTGCACATTCATATTGAGTCGTTAATCCAGGGACATCTTCAACAATATTATTGTATTTATTTCAATCATGCATTTTCTCAATTTTTATGTCAACATGGGAGGGAAAACATCTCACTTGACGCCTATGGCAACCAGGTGACAGAAATTATTACCTACTGCATTATTAGAAACTATACATCTGAAATAACAAGTGCCGTACAACCCCTTTTCGACAGGCCCAATTTCACTAGGAACCGAACCAGAAAAGATAAGCTCCGAGTGACATTTTTTTTCGATCAGGCGTCTGCTACGTAGCATATACGTAACATATTCTCAGTTATTCAAGTATATTTTGCGATTTTGGATTCAGAAAAATATACAAGCACGAATTCACTTTTGGCAGTATACATATAACTGTTTCAAAATGGGATTTTCTTTCATTCAACTGGAATAGATTCTGATATTTAGATCTAGTATCTACATCACTTCACTTTATTTCCTGTCACAAAACTGATGCATTTAGTCTTTCTTTTTTTTTGAATGCGGTGTCGCATGTCTTTATTTATTTGAAAACTTCTGCATTGTTTGTTTTTCTGTACCGTTGATTTCGTTAAACCTGCGTCTCGGCTAAAATGCCCGCTATAGATCCAGTCCGATTGGGTCGTCATTGACGCTATGGTATCAAATTCTTAATCAATTTCTTCGAGCAAAAAGCCACAAACGTGTGATCGTCACTTGGCCTGAGCCAAACAAATAAATTGAAGTAAATCACGTCATGTACAGCAGGGTCCCTTTACAGAGACACATTCGCACCCAAATTGATCTAAAAGCTTTTCTGCCCTCTCCGATCACTTAGGTTGTCCTGAGTTATTCTTGTGAAATAATTAACGTTTAGAGCCGCAGATACTTAATAAGTAGCAGACACGTAAAACAAACACCGCGTGAAATCGTAGCGAGTGGCTGAGAGAAATGCGCGGTCACAGCACCCGATTTCCCCCAAAACACGCTCGCTAACGGCACAAATGCAGAACCTACGTGAGGGCTTTTCTCTTGCAGAATTTTTTTCGTCGTCACCTTTTGGAGCTGAATCTTCCCAAAGCCATTAGCCACGCATCGTGCCTGTATTTGGCAGCTATTTTCATGTCGCCCGAAGCATTCTGGAATTCACGGGGAATATAGGTGAGGGGGCGTGACCTAATTTGATATCTGTTGAACGAATTAAAGCGTAGCTTTAAGCACTCCAGAGTAGGACAGAGAAGGGGCTTTTGCGTGGAGGATTCAACGACCCAGTGAAGGAATAATTCCCAAAATTAGGGACTGAGCACGTTGTTTATTCCATACCAGAATCATGCATGTAAATCAATTGAACGAACAAATCACTTATATAGTTAAAAATACTTGGAATAGACACTCGCCAATTTCAGACAACATTTTGTTTGCCCAAGTCGTAGTACTTGTGGTATGGGGTTAGAAGGAGGAATGGGTGTGGTCGAAGGAGGAATGGGTGTGGTCGAAGGAGGAATGGGTGTGGTCGAAGGAGGAATGGGTGTGGTCGAAGGAGGAATGGGTGTGGTCGTATAGCTCTCAGTTGTCCAAGCAATATTGCTAATGTGTGCAGATGGTACACTGGATTTGATGTAAATTCCTTGAAGAAAACCACAAAGGAGATGCTTTTGCGTCACGTAATATGTATGAATTTTAAACGGTATTTGCTCATCTGGTGCTCATAATATAGACGCCAGACCGTGGTTGGTGAATTCATTGTTTTAAAAAATATATACCAGACTCGATGATCGCACATTAGGCTGCCTTTCCACGTGTACGCGGTCGTTCATTGCGTTTCACGCCTGTACGATTTTAATGAACACTCTTTGCAGCTGACGCATTACCAACTCGAGGCATAGCAAAAATTCTCATGTGGAAAGACGCATTTATTACAGTGTTACACTAACAAAAAAGAGAGAAGGAATTCCTGAATTTGAGTGGTTCTTTCATGACAGTGATTTGTGATATGGCCACGGCTATGTTGCTGTGTCAGTGTTACTGAACCTCCCCAACAACCGTTCCACAAAAGACAGCGAAGCCATTTGCAATGTTCTGCCACACTCTGTAACCATGAGAGCTAGAGTTTTCATCAAATTAAACGGTACAAGCACGTTAGATCACCTACAACGTCTTCCATATCTCTCTACAGATATCCCGTCTAATTCACGGCGACACATTCAATTTACTGGGCTGTCAGATCTAACCGTCTCGCGGCCCATGAACCTTTTCTCCGCTCGCTTCATGCCAAATGTTTGCGACACAACACGTCCCTGGCAGCCCAATCCTTTCAAATTCATTTTATGGAAAGCATTTTTCAGCAGTTTTCATGAGAACACGTTTTGTGCAGCACTTAACGTTTCAGTAAATTGCAATTTCATAAAAGGATTTGTCGTTTCATTCTACGTCAGCCCTTTTTAAAATGTTAATCGCCCTTTCTGTTTCTCACACACTTTTCTAAAAGCACCTGTAGTTAAATGTAGTATTATGAGCCAAAGCAATTAAATTATTGTCATGAGTCTCATGTCCTCGGAACCTTCATTTAGTTTATCAATAGTAAATTCTTAGGACGGAGTTACATCAGGAAAGAAAAAGAGAGAAAATCTGATGCGAAGACTGGTTTTTAGTAACTTTAGGCTCAGTTCAGTAGTTATTCAGTGAAGAATCGTGATTGAGTCTAGACACACGTTTACCTTCGGATGGAGGGGGTGGGTTCTCCATCTTTATGTGGTCTCCTAAAGCACTCGGTGATTATTTGACACTGGGAAATTTGAATTTGAAATTGACTTACTTCCTTATAACTAGACATCGAGAAACTTGTCTTGCACTTGTCTTGTGAGTGTCTTCCGTGAACTTAAATCTTTTGTGTTGACTTTAAAACCTGAGTTTTACTTCGTGACCCGGAACTTACATGTGTGATATCCCTAGGTACATCATCACCTCTAAACATTATTTTGATCTCCTTGTGGGATGGGTCAGGAAAACATTCTGTTAATGATTGTACTCCTTCCCTTGAAATTTTAGTTTCCATCCGATGATGACGTCACCCACATTCAAGCTTTCTTCGTAATGAGCATACCTTCAAGATTTCCCGTAGGAATTTTACAAGTACTCCAACTTTCACCCCATAAAAGGTCAGCAACATATGCCAATTTTTTTCCGTTGATGAAATAAACTGAACTAAAATGCGAAATCCGCCAGTTCTAATCTTGTTCGGAGACTTTTCAGCGAACAGTGCATGTATTCCTAAGAGAAATCGGATACCTCAGTAGACACCTTCGTAATGGGCTGAAGGGAAAAAATCATCTTCTTTCATGGACACTTCGAGGTGAGACTGAATTTCTCTCTCAATCTGAGTGAAGGCCTACCTCCTCCAAAGAAAAGTACAGATTGTTGAAGTAATCACTCTCTATCCTACAGCATCAAATAGACAAAACGTGTAGTTTGTCGATGCCTAGAATGAAATTTGTTATATTCTGTCATAGAAACAGCCATATCAAAGTCAGTAGATATTTTTAATTGAGCGTCATTTTTCCGAAACACTTTTCTTGTCTGACAAATTGTTTGTAATTCTCCCGCATTTGTACAATTTTTGTTTGGCAAAACTGAGACAGCATGAAGAGTTGAGGCTTAATACTTTTTATATCTAGTTTTTCATTGAAAATGATTGATGGTCGGAAAAAGTTATTCAATTTCTTATCTGAATAACGTTTCGTCAATTCTCAGCTTGCAGACGGCAGAGTAATCATTCGACTTTTGGAACTTCTGTATCTAATTGAAAGCTTGGCAGTCGCTATTTGAACTGTACACCTCCCAATCTGTGCCGTCGAAACTATCGAGTTAATCCCAAGTGACACTCACCTGCACTGTCGGTCAATCAAGGTAGGAGCTCTGTGAGTACTTAAGAAGTGTCCTCGTCGAAAACAAGATGGTGTAGCAAAGGGGAAACTGTACCTTAGCGGATGCAAGGTCCGCTGGCTTGATGAAGGAATGAAAGATACGAATGTCTCACTCGTGGTCCACGTTGAATCGACTAACTCAGTAGGTCCCAAAGACAAGTCTTAAAAACGCAGTCTTCGTTTGACTACTGACAGTCCCTTTTTAGGCGTAACCATTTCGCCGTCAATCATACACGTATAGTCACTCGTAACCTCCTCAGAGTTGCCATGCATCGAATTCATGTAAGGACTGGTGCATCTCTATTCCAAGGGTTGTCCTTTGTAAGCAGTTTGGGAAATTGTCTCCCAGGGGAGCTCTTAATGATGCAAGAAGTATATGCAATTGTATCATTGTTGAGACAGAGGATGCACACTTTGACGGAGCACTGCGTCTTTTCCAAACACGCGATGTTTGATAAATGGCATCTCTTAACCCTGTACTTTTCGCCAGACTTTTATTGATTGTAATTAATGAAATACCTTCAACCTTTTCAATTTATTAATCCTTTGAGGGTAAGATTTTAATTGACAATTTCAATTCTAATTTAAATGTATAGTATAAAGAGTTATCGTCATGTACATCTTGTATTTTTACATCTTCGTGAATTCGTGTATACGGTGATTTTAAGACAAAACCAACCCTGATGTGCATAATTTCCCCTACCATTTCAGTTTGATTTCCGTTTCCCTATTCCCTATGAGTTACTCGGCAGGCCTAAAAGACATTGTGCGTGTCTATGTAAAACTCTATAAAAGCAATCAGACGCACATTGAGCATGCACCCAAGGTCATGGCTTGCTGCAGTCAAAAGCTATTGCCCCCAATCGTTGATTCAATTCCTGTTCATTTTTCTTTGGCCTTTTGGTGAACAATCAATGATAGTAAGCAGAAATGCCTTAGCCATCAAATGCATGTGACCTTGACTTTTTTATCGACACGAAAGAAAACTTACGACTTGAAGATCTGCCCGCTTATTACGTGGGCACATGGATGTAATGCTCTATCGTCATTTTTACTTCGCATGCTCGCTCACTTTCTCAGCACATCTTAACACATTTTTGTCTTCCTATATTTCCACGTTAATCTTTCTTCACCCCGTTTGGTCCTCGTGTCATTTTGTATTAGGCCTACTTGCTGCTTCTGGCCCATGTCACAATATCCGTAATGCTGCTCTTCTTACTTTTTGTGGTTTTTCTCTCTGGCTTTTAGAAAACCTTAAGAGGTATATCGTTTCATATTTGAAGGTTATTTTTAAACGTTGTATCCGGAATAGGGCATGCAGAATCTAGCTATATTTCTTAAGCTCCTTAGCGCATTTTGACATTTGCTAACAACCAGCCTTCTCAACTCTACATTTTTCTGCCTTTTTACTGGAAGCCAATATGGTTAAACACTTCCACCAATCGCCTCATACATCTTACCTATATCGTCTGTTCACCGGCATGTCGAGCAACTCGACCCGCCAAACAGAATCAATCACGCAGGATTGGAAAGGGAAAGTTATTACAAATCCGCGCGGAAAATGTGGTCGCCAAAATCAGTGTCGTGTAACATTTGCCAATTTTTTTTAGCGTGCGCACTTGATCCAATCACACGCGGTGCCTCTAATTTCGGCCTTTTATCTCATCCCAAGGCCGACATATTTGTCTTGGTGTTTAAGCTTTCCATATCGTTCCAACTTGACGACCGTGGCTAAGTCAGCTTTAGTGGCTTTGCTACTCGGTGAGCAGTTGCTGAGATCTAAATTGGTGACGATTTACTCAGTTTTACACTGAACAGATCTCTTTTGGTGAAAAAAAATACAGAAAAGCTTGGTGATTACTTCTCTCGTAAGTCATCTGAATTGAAATAAAAGTTCTTGAACATACTTTTTATTTCAAAATAATTGTATACATCACAAGTTGGTGTAAAAATTTCATTTTGAACTGAGCACGAGCTATTGACCAGACAATCGGTTATGTATAATTCGACAACCAGAATTCGGCCGTGTCCGAAACGGGCTTCCAGAGCTACGGCTAGGTCTATTGTCTGCGCGTCTCCACGCATTTCCAATGGAGCGAAGACCTAGACCTAGCTCTTGACAAGAGATTCAGATGCAGCTTTAGAACCCTCTCCTACAGTGGCGTAACGCTCGTGGACAGGTGGTACGCGCGCGTTACATGTCTCTCCGACCAATAGACTGTCACAATTTGCTAAATGAACGCTCCCGTCAAGCTGAAGAAAGTGGTTGTAAGCACGGTGCCACAGCAATTAAAGCGTCCAATCAGATTAATCTATACCATCGGTAATATGGGCGGTTCACAATAGTGCGCCTCCAAGTGTTTGCAACGTGTTGACCAATTCCGGTGCGCGAAATTTGTCAACCCTTTGTAAACGCGCATTGGGTCAACAGATTTCGCGCATTGTAATTGGTCAAAGCGTTGCAAACTCTTGGAGGCGCGCTATTATAAAACGCCTGCGTTCTGTAACGAATTACCATATCAAATATTGCAGGATTTGAACACTAACTACGAAACTCTGTACCGTCACCTTACATATTACATGGAAATCCAGTGATAGACAAGCGAGCGACATTTACAGGTTTTTGTTCCTCCGGCTATGCACAACGACAAACACTCAGTGTCGGGAAATGATGTGTTATTCAATGCCGACGACGAAACTACAAAAAGGAGCCTGAACAGACATTTTCACGGGCAGGCAGAGTTTTTAGACCGTACAGGAAATTTAACTAATGATCGGTATTGCCTTGGAAATGTGCCCTCTTCTGCTTACGAAGTCTCTTTCCTATCATCTGAAAAGGACAACGGTCACCTCAAGTTAGACCAATCTTAAATGCAGTGATAGTGAGAGCGACTGTAAGCGTGATATTAGATATATCTGTCCAAGACATGACAAGCACCACTCTAAGGCATTTTACTGAGAGGAACCCCAACAAACACATGCAAACAACCACCTTAGATTTTCTAAGATATCTAATGATATACCAGGCCGTTTATATTATTTCAAACCTTTGCAATAAGTATTATAGGAGCTAGTTTTGTCAACATTTAATATATTATAGACTTAATTATTTCTGTTTGTCTAGTTTTTGATAACAACCACAAATTCTATCAACATAATTTGTTTATATTACAGCTTGTAGTCCAACATTTACGAATCTCTCTTCGTGCATTATTTCATCCCAATAGTTTATCTTAGTTACAATGCCAAATTGTTTTCAGATAACTAAATCAGTTGGTTTGAACACAGCTCCTAAACAGACGAAATCCCCCTACTACAGATTAAACAGCAAACAAGGCTGTTGTGACTGGTTGGAGGGAGGACAATCAAACGATTTCTATTGGGACAATTCGGGCCAAGTCACGTAGGAGAAGAAATGAGGGGCAAGCCTGGACCGGTTCGTCGGTTGTGCCCTGGTGCCCAACCGACAGCTCAATTACCTACCAAAACGTTGACTTCATTCCGATGAGCGCATTAGTCAGGATTGGTTTGGCATTTTCCCGCCCGCTCTTTTCTATCTTGAGCGGTCGTGCTGCCTTGAAACGACGGGGGTATAGGCCGTGCGTGTGGGTTGGAGCGAAACAAAAGTACGTGGGTTACCCGAGAGCAATTGAATTATCAACAGACAACGATGTGATTTGAAGATCCAAACCATCCCGATGTCACGACTTGAAACCATCAGCGAGCCCACACGCACATGTCACATGTGTTGGAGTATCATTGGTTAACCTAGCTGTATACGTCACTGTTATTCTTGAAACACCACTGGTAACTCATTCATGATGACGCACACAGCCAGCAGCCAATCACAGGCTGTTTCAAAAAATTTAGCTTGTAACCATAGAGCTATAAAAACAATATAACTCTATGCTTGTAACATAAGTACCAGTGGCAGGTTATAATAAACGTCGTTTTTCAAGTCTGTACAATAGCCTTGGTCATTTCAGTAGAATTAAGAAAATAAACAATTTAAGAATGTTTAATTCAATACGTTATAATCTCACTTAGCCTTGTAATTATCAGCGATTTCCTCCGTAATACATAGAAAACATGGCTTCTATACCTTTGGCCATATTTCCAAACCGGATATGCTGCTTCATAAGACATCATTATGTGTGACCTCCAGTTTCTTGATTTCCCTCTTCAGTTAGACTTTTATTTTGTGTGATGGTCTCCTGTTTGCCGTTGGAAACCAGTCTCCGTTTTTTTTTTGTTTGGGTTTTGTTTGTTGTTTGGCTTAGTTTCCTTCGCGTTACTGCATGTTGTTGTTTGTTTATGACAATGTCAAGAAATGAGGGCTATCATTAACGGATTCGACAGTTTGAAATGTAATATACCTCGTCAATCCTCATTCCAAGTAAGATGACTAAGCCAGTGAAACATAACACAATTGTTATCCTTATCCTTCTTTTACATTCTCCCGTTTCTAAGGTATTTTCCTGTCATGTTCTTCTTTGTTCTTCTTTCCGTGGTTGCCTTTATCGTCGAAACTATCTTCCTACCAATACCACTTTTAATAGAACAAAATGCCCACAGGAAGGCTGTATTCTCTAAGATTGTCAAATTTAATAGGCTAATGACTTCATCTATAGGTGACACAATCTAATATCAGTTGCTATATCTTCTCTTAGCCACGAACGTCGTCATCATCCAGATGCTGAAGTCACTAAATGCCCTAAGGAAAAGACATGCGTTGAGTGTCAGGGACCATTTGTTGTTCCTTCGTTGTTATGGGCTGATGGTATGTGGTAATACAGAAAATGGTCAGTGTATACCCCGCGTGTCTCTATGCGAAGTGTGACGATTGCCGCGTGAAATATTTGGCGCAAGTGCCAAGCCGATAGAATGGCTGACGGCAAAGTCGTGACTTTCTTTCCTCTTGGTCAGTGTTGATAAAGAGAATTTATTTTGTCGATGGACTTTATGATGTCGTCCCAAAAGATTAATATCTTAAGGGGCCAGGCGGTTACGCTTGGAGTTGTCTTCTGACTTGCTGATTTGAACCAATCTCCATATTACATGTGAACTTATCTCACATTGCTTTGGTACGGATTTGTTCTTTAACGCCATTAATTTTGTACTGAATAACAATATGAACCAAAACTGCTATGAAATGATGTGATCACAAGAGGAAAACCACATCCCTTAGGAAGCTCTGGTAACATTCTGTGTTTTTGTCGCGAGGTTTGTTAATCTTTGTGTTCGAAGAAATGGTATTTTCCATTATGTTCTTATAATTTTTCCACAGTTGAATTAAACTACGTAACGATAATTTGACTTGCAGTGCTTGTTAACGTTCCTGACTAAATCACCACAACCGTCTAATCAGGAAATACGTTACGGTATCCATTGGCAACCGTTTACCTTGCAGGAAAACCAGTATCGTATAGCAATGGATATCAACAACGGCTAGTGGTGCATAAAAACGTCTGTAAGTTCCGCTGTACCTATTGAGCATTATGGGTATGACCTTGGTCGTGACGATTTATTTATTATGTCGGTGCTTTCCGTGATTTAAACCCGAATGGGTTGATGGGAGCCACTCGTGTACACACAGGTAACCGGATATAAGCGAAATTAATCATTCGAAGTACAACCTGAGAACATGTTGACAATTTCTTCAGATACCAAACTGGAGCATGCAAACAACAGTCTCAATATAAGGACTTGCACAACGACAAAATTAGTGTACATGTGTTCGTAGGAGCATTTTAAACAGAAACGTAATAGTGTAGGAAATATTGTCAGTCCTATACTGCAAAGCCTGGAATCCAAATAGTCTAGGGTTGCCATTTCATGTAATGCTATCTTTACTGTATTGGAACTTTCTTGAAAAACCACAACAGCCGTTTGACTGTTTCGAATTCAAAATTGGGCCATTACGTTTGTAAATCATTACTTCAAAGTAATAGGTCTTTAAGCGTTGAGGGCGCACGTTTTCTTCTAAATTCTTGGATTTTTAGTTGACTGAGGTAATCTGAGATGTTGTTCATTGAAGTGAGTTATATTTTATATCATTATATTTGATTATGTTTATTATTAGTAGTAACGGTAAAGAAAAGGAGTTAGTTGGGGAACGAGAGATCCCATTGTGATGTCAGACCTGTTGTAATTTACTCCCTTCCATAATGGGATGCCAAAATTTAAACTAGTTGAGGAACAAGAGATCCCATTGTTGATGTCAGACCAGTTGTAATTTACTCCCATCCATAATGTGATGTCACTATTTAAACTAGTTGAGGAACGAGAGATCCCATTGTGATGTCAGACCTGTTGTAATTTACTCCCTTCCATAATGTGATGTCAAAATTTAAACAGCTGTTGAATGAACTTCAGTCTGGTTGAGAATGTACCTCTGGGAAAATTATCCCTAAGGAACGAAAACCCAACGCACCTAAAGCTAGATCTCTTCTAGACTTATGAAATTGAGGGCAGTTCTGTGAAGTTATGACCAATACCGAGAGGAATCGTTTCACAACAAAGTGACAAGTGTTGTAGGTTTCTTTATGGTCCATCAATAATAAAGATGACCATTATACATTTCCATATAGCCTGGTATCCGGCAGGTGGACAAGTTTCCGTCTTCCCATATACCTTCCATTCCGTTGAGGCAAACACTCATCCATTACTCTGTGCAGTGTGGTGTATTTCTTTCTGAACTATTTCTTGTTCTTTCTCTATTTCAACACTTCTAGCTTTCTTCCATTGCTGCCTTTTTGCCAATTTTGCCTGCTTCTATATCTTCTGCTTCTTTTCACTAAGTTTTTGTTTCTTATAAATTTTAAGAATTTTTTTTGAGGAGGTTTACAAGACATGAAAATGTTTTGTGAACATTTAATCTTTGTGGCGTGTGCAGCTTCTTAAAAAAGTGCAAACAAGTTCTAATAGATAGATCTCTGCGGTCCTGGGCTTGATTATGGCTCGGGGTTACTTTAATGTCTTCAAGTACATATTTTATATTCGCACTCGTCTTCCCACGCAATCTATGTCCTTGGCATATATCCTTATTCTCAATCTTGATCAGTCAAGTAGACACAGTAGTAGTTCTCCTCATCTGCCAACTTTGATGACATCAGTTCAAATTTCCTTAGACTTAACTCTCTAGAGTTTTTGCCCCTCACCTCGTACTGAAAAATCACCCGTCTCATCCAGAAGAATTTTTCCAGTATATTTATCCTACATTTATCTTACACATTGTTTTACTTTCAAACAGAATTTTTTTCAAGTGTCTTTGGTAAAACTAAAAATAAATTGAAAGGGCTGTTATCTGGTGCTTACCTCCTCGTCCTGGTTGCCTCAGTCTCATCTTGACATCATGTACACGACTATCGGGCCCCGTGTTATCTTCTCTTCCAATATTGTCTTGTTCTTAAAAACAGTGACGTGACTCTTACTTTTCTGAACCAATTTCAAGAAAGAGATTTTCTTCCAGCGCACCTGCATGGTTTTGCAATCTCATAAGGTATTTTTAGCCGTGTCAAACTTAGTCCTTACACAAACTGAGAAATACAATGTGGATATAGGTCTTCTAGCGATACACAGCTCGGATCTTCATGGTGAATTACAATCCAACATTGCGTGCGTTCAGTCATGTAATTCAAATCAACTTGAATGCTACATTCCAATCCGTTTAACCGACTGATATCCAAAATAATTGAACTTGAGAGACGAGAATGTGGTGTGGTCGGAGAGGTGATGACTTTGATCGTGAACGCTTGGAGAACTTGGCCCATCTGCAGCCTGGTGGCTGTTTGGTCTCTCAGGGAAGATGACAGGAAATGTGTCGATGTTTCTAGTCCCAACTTCTGCATTGACTTAACTTTCTGTTTTGTGTCTGAGACGCATTAGCATCTAATGTAGGTATACTTGAACGTTAGCATCGACTTAAACGCTCTATTCAATGGAAATGCGTTCAAGCGTTGGTGAGTTTTTCTTTCATTATGGATTCTCCACAACTTTACACATGTGGATCACAATGTACTTGTCAAGGAAGCTGTTCTGCGCCCTCATGCGTTTGTCACAGAGAAAACGCTAGTTCTCTCAAGAAAAGGACCAAGTCTCGTCGGCGGGGTTGTTGACTCGAAATGTAATCGAAAACTATCTCGCTAGGGTATTATTTTCTAGAATTGGACCCATCAAGGTTGAAATAAGAGGATCACTCGTGCGTGTGAATATCCCCCCTTGCAAAATAAAGCTTTACAATTAATCTGCGGATAAGTGGATTGTGATTACCACAGGCTCCTGGGTGAGATGTGTGGGCTTTGATGTAGCTATTGTGCTTGAATAACTGATTCAAACATTCGGTTTTGCAAGGGAATAGAGCCTTCGCCAACTTGGGGCGATTTTCCTTTTTAAGAATCATCATTTACAGTCTAGATGTTTACCTCAGTTGAGAACAAGACGTTGAAAGTGATTAGTTGTGCTGCAGTTGTGCTGTAGTTGTGCTGTAGTTGTGCTGTAGTTGTGCTGTAGTTGTGCTTAGTTGTGCTGTAGTTGTGCTGTAGTTGTGCTGCAGTTGTGCTGCAGTTGTGCTGCAATTGTGCTGTAGTTGTGCTGTAGTTGTGCTGTAGTTATGCTGTAGTTGTGCTGCAATTGTGCTGCAGTTGTGCTGTAGTTGTGCTGCAGTTGTGCTGCAGTTGTGCTGCAATTGTGCTGTAGTTGTGCTGTAGTTGTGCTGTAGTTATGCTGTAGTTGTGCTGTAGTGCTGTAGTTGTGCTGTAGTTGTGCTGTAGTTGTGCTGCAGTTGTGCTGCAGTTGTGCTGTAGTTGTGCTGTAGTTGTGCTGCAGTTGTGCTGTAGTTGTGCTGTAGTTGTGCTTAGTTGAAGGGACTAAGAGTTTGAGTGAGTAGGAAATGATCTCCAACTGACTTATGATGAACAGCAAACAGTTGCATATAAAAAACAAGACCATTTAGGAACAAAAGACAACTATAACCCGATTCCTTGTAATGATGCCTTTAAAAATGGCAATTTTTCAATGTTTTTTAACTTAGCTCTCTAGGCTTAACACTAGGCTGCGCCGTTGCTCGAGGAAATGACATTACTTGACCACGCCCCTCCAACTCATCCCCGATACATATATACAATGGCTGTCAGGCTACAGCCCTTTGCTGGAGAACAGGGTTGTTTGGGTTTTTTCGTTTCATGATTTCTTGATTCATTTATCTTTCATTGTACATCCCTTAGCCAAGGACGTAAGTATGACTTGGCAGTTGAATCGTTCTCTCTCATTGTTGCCAAGTGAAACAATATTGCAACATTTCTGAAGGTAATACGGAGGCTTTGAAAGGACAATTTTTGTAAGTCCACGTTTTTCCCAACCCGTATTGTTCCTTGACCTGCCAACAATAATGTCGCGCGCATATAGATCATCACGTTTACAGAGATAGTGTTCCGTAAACTGAGCATGATGTATGTATGATAGTAAAGTGCAGACTCGCAGCACCCATTAAGAAATTACTAAAAACAAAAAACCCAGTGTTTTTTCTCATTAGGATAAAAGACGGATCCTTGAAAGCGTCTTTTGATTTAATCCAGCGATGTTTCCTGATTCAACAGACCCACTCTTTCCTTCCTTCGGGATTTACACCCACGCCCCTCCCTACCAAAACACGACATGCGTCATTTTCATCACGTATGCAAGCTCTCGATGTTATTTAATTTGTGTATGTGGCCATTTAGTTCTAAATTGGACGAGGGGCGTGGGCAATATGGAAAACGTGATACAAATTCTTGTGTTCATGGTACATCATGCATTCACATTATTACGGTGGAAGGATGTCGGTGTTTCCTGAGAAGTAGGCCTACCGTGAGGTAAAAACTTGACGTAGACCAAGGCTGAAGGAAATGATTGGATATGTCTTATTTTCACGATTACTTTTTGCTGCAGGTGTATGTACGTGCGTTATACTCGTGCATCTTGGGTAAAGGCGCCTTTCCATAATTATATACGTTTTGGGGTGCGTTGCGTACACGATGCTTTCATGCGTTTTACTTTCACGGACACAAAAATCGAGGCCATTGACATGACACTCGTGTACGTTGCGTTCGCCTGTCAAAATCGCCCCGGGAACGATGTTGACGGATACGCAACGTTCGGCGCAAGTGTTGACTCGCATATGGAAAGGCGTCTTTTATAGTGTTCGTATTCTACAGACCTTTTTGCCTGCATCAGAAGCGAAGTTTTCCTCGCCAGTGGTTGACAAAACAATGGCTGGCCGTGAGTACAAAACCGAACGAATAATAGCCAGTTCGGTATTTCAAAAAGCAAATGTCTTTGGGGAGTAATGCATACGCGTGAGTCAGCGTATGTGGCTGTGCTGATAGCCATTATAAAGACATTGAGATCAAAGGGACACCGTCACGCACGCGCGTAGCCACAGTTCCTAAATAGCCTCGTTCTGGGCATGCGCTGTTTAACTTACCGAAAAATCTCATTCACAAAGTGTAAAATAAAAAATCTCATGTTAACAGTAAAATATTTCAATTAATTACTAACAGAGAATGCCTCACCGATGAAGCAAAATGTACATGTTGTTGGCAAACATGCATTGATAAAGTTTCCTCAACTTGGCTACCTGTAGAAAGTGGCGGTCTACGTTGTAAGCAAAAGAAGGTTTCTACACACGACAAAGGGGGCGCCAGGAGAAAAAAATTTGCTCGTCTTACCTAAAGAACAGAAAATGATGAAATATTATACAACAAATGGTATTGTTCTATGCGATAAAAGTATTTTATTCACGGTGTAAATCTCTTCACACAGCACATGAATTTTTACGTATTGGTTCCAGGAAGTAATAGCACACTTCCTGTGCAATTCTACACATCAAGACACTATACTACAAACAAAAATCCTGACACACCGATCTGAGAATTGTTGGTCAATTTTGTTTACAATTCGAGTTAGGATTTTCCCAGTGAGGCCATTAATATGTACTCATCTCGTTCCAATAACTATCTGAGCAAAACTTATATTTCAGCAGAAACCTAACAGTATCTTTCAAAGAACTGTGAAACGAGTTGAAATTCATTCTGCATGACGTTGATTGTCGAACGAATTTTAAATCATTCTATAAGGCTAGGATCTTTTTACACTTAAAACAGGGCAGGTGTTTCCATTACAAGCCAATATGTTGATTGATTTAGATTCAAAAATTGATTGAAAAATGTGAGGAATCAATATCATGACAGTCTTTTCGAAAGTTTTCATGAATAAATAAAACACTACGACAACTAAGAACTTTTCTGAAACCATGGCAAACACGTCCTCTTGTCTGGAAAATAATATTCAAGAATATTCTTAGTCATAGGACGACTAAGAACTTTTCTAAAACCATGGCAAACACGTCCTCTTGTCTGGAAAATAATATTCAAGAATATTCTTAGTCATAGTACGACTAAGAACTTTTCTGAAACCATGGCAAACACGTCCTCTTGTCTGGAAAATAATATTAAAGAATATTCTTAGTCATAGTTTTATTTCAGATTGAATTTCACGAAAAACATACAAACTTAGATTACGAACTTTTGCGTTATGGAGACCCTAAGAGAAGACACTTCTGTAGAAAGTCTTGGCTAATGGATAATGCCAAAATAAATCATGGAGATGACTATTTTTGGATCATATTTTCTTTGTAGTTGATTTTTCCCTAAAATTTTTACTTAAAGAATAAGAGGGGATTGTAATGAATATGAAAATGTATACATGTATTTCATGCGATTAATAAGTCAAGCAAATTTAAAAGTTGGTAAAGCAATATATATATTGGGAAAGGACGAGGCCAAGACTTTGGAAACTATGATAGATTCGTGAATAGATTAAATAGGTTGTTGATTGAATGGGTTACAAGGCACACTGGACAGATTGGGAATGCGTCTAAACGCATTTAAACGCACATATCAGAAGTCATGTGGCTTCCGCAGATGATAACAAAACCAATCGATTACCTTAAGATTTTTCGAATTCAAGATTTGTATTAATCCATCCGCACAACTTTGCTTAAGATTTTGCAAACGCACGCGGAAAAGACATTCGCATATCAAGAGACTGTGCCGTTAATTCCAGAGAGGATTCTGTTTTAGTGTCAAAGACAGACTTTTTTTAGCGGCGACGATCCCAGCTGCGCTTCCACCCTCTTTGGTTACATATGTTGCCTCGGCAGTTTGGTTTTTGCGGCGAGAAACGCAGCTGCCTGGAGTCCCGACGAAATGCTGCTCTCTCGATGTTGGCCTCGAGTAAACGCATCGCCAGCTGCTCCAGTGGTAGGATATTGTCCGAATCAGCGTCTTGAGCAGTGGTTATTCTCTCGGCCACAGCTTCCACTGCAGCGGGGTAGTACGGTTGGTTATAAAATTCACCCATTCGGTAACCATGTTCATCATCTGCGGTTCGCCATGTTATGCCAGCTGATGTAAGACTGGCCAGTACGGCTGCAGCTAGAAGATACGTCACGGCCTGAATATGCATGATGAGGATTGTTTATGATGGCTCAGCAAATGTTTAGTCTCAGCAAAAGGAGCTAGTCTGTGTGATGAAAATAAAAGAACAAGGAAAAAGATATACACATTAATAAGCTGTCAATTGAGTAATTGTCCTGTGTTACACTACCAAGACGTTCGTGGCACAGATGAACTTGGTAGATGATTGTCATTAATGTCAAACATAATTATGGAATTACATACAATCACTTTAGAAAATTGCAGGAACGGAGCAATAATTCTTGTTTGATATTGTGCCTCTTCACAAAAGTTTAAGATCACTGCAGCGACCGGTATCTTAGCAACAAATGCAAAGACCTAGAAATGTCAGTTACCCATCAACAATTAACCACAAACTTATACAAACACTGGAAAAATGTAAACACTATTGATGACAAGTGTCCTCATTCTATTAAGAAAAACACGAGTGCACAAATCAAAGAGAAACGTAAACAATATAAAAAACGAATCGAATGTCCTTATTTTGAAACCCATGTACACAAATCAGTCAAACAAGAAAGTTTTACATTGTCTGGTTCTGTTATCTCTCAGTACGTCTCTGTTTCCAAACGTACCGTTCAAAATCTCAGCAGCCGTTTTTGAAAGAATACATGACCGATTTACCGGAGGAGAGAGAAGGGGAAGATTGCTTTATGCACATTCCGTCCGTGCATAGTCAGACGCTGACACAACGCGTTAACTCTAAGTATTCAACACTAAACCTCCCATTCAGTAATCATTTGAGTGCATCTGTGCTTTCGATCATGAAGGTCAAAGTCTAGCTTCATTAAGAAATCACTTAGCATGTGACGCTCGATGTTGGCAGTATATTTAGCGGGACGCGACAGAAAAGAGGCTTGTTGTCTCACGCAATACGTGTAATAACATCTGTTTGATTTGAGTTCACTGGAGAAATTCTCTGGGAAACGGTATCAAAAATTAACAGCAACACAGTTGAAATCAACCTTTTGCAGTTGCTGCAAGTTGGTGTCTCCTATACCTGTGCATGAAATTCAGATCTATTCAGGCGCTATGTCTATCCACAATCATCACCAAGTGACGAGATCTTGATAGGCTACATGACGTCAAAAATGATCCGAATGGTTGTCAGAAAAGTCATTTTAACATCTCGGTCGTACAGTGAAAAACAGAAAATCCTGTAGTCCATCTTTTAAAAAGTCAAATTCTTGGCATCAAAAAGTCTTTGATATTGCTCATTAGAGTTGGAATTCTGCGTAGGTCAAGTTTATCCGCATATTTTGGCATCTCAGTTGACATTTTTCCTGTACTACAAGGCACAAAAATGCAGGATCAAATCCTAAATCAAAATCTCCAAAACTGATCCATACGCCGGCCCGTATATTTTTCGACAAAGGATAGTCCAACTCCTGATCAGAGTGCAACATTTACCACGAACTATCGGAAACACCAGTGCTCTTAAAATAACTCCCTACTAAAGCCAGAATCTCATCGAAACCGGGCTGCTTAAACCAAACTTTGATATTTTCATCCCTTCTCTATTTCAACTAGTCCTCTTATAAACTGACACGTCGATGCACCAGCGCCGATAATTTTGATGATGCGACAGTGACAGTCCTTCATTTCTCTTTCAATTCCTCACTGCACTGCCATTAAACCGCCATGATACACACTGCATTGAGTTTTATTAGTGAGACACTTTTGTGTCATTTATTGTGAAAGATTATTCATCTGTTTAGTGAAATGTAATCTTTAGAACACTCGTCGGCTATACCACCCCCATGAAACTCGTATTTTATACTTTACACGTGGGCGATGTGACATGGAATACGCCATAGTCAATGAATAATTTTCATCGGAAATGAATTAAATGAAAAAAATCTATAAGGTGATGATCATAGCGTGTAGTGCCGGCGAATCGTAACAGTCTCGAGTTATCAGGAGCAGAATGGCAAAAATAAAATTATGATTTGTTTATAACCAGGGTTTTTTTCACTCTTTTTATAGTTCTGTTGGAGTGTATTGCTCCCAATCGTTCGACGGTTATTCTTCCATGCAGATTCAAAGAAATGTGGTAGACAACCAACTTAAGAAAATTTAAAAGAAATATGTACACTTTGGGAAAATGGTTTTCGGCCATTTTTTGTTTTTTTGAACATTTAGGGATCTTGGTCGATTATTTGAAATTAAGCAGTTGTATCTGCCGGAGGCCTATGTTACTGAGTAAACATCTTTGCGATGATACGTATTTCAACAGAAGCAGAATATTTCTTTCTGTTCTTCCCAAGCCCTCGGCAATTGACATTTCTTTCTGAACATCATTCTCACTCAATAAAAAGCCATCATCGATTTGCTCCCAGGACAGCAAAGAATCCATTTCAATTCTCGTGTTTGTAAGACGAACGATCCACATCCCTAATCCTCCCGAGGCAGTATATGTCCGGAAGAGTTCTTGTGGCATGTCTTGTATCCTCGGTAAGTGAAGTAAGAATTCCCATATTGAGGGAACTAGAACCCCGCATGACTAATCTCATCGGTTCGTATAACTATTTCAAATTGCGAAGGCCACGAGAAACAACCTTAGCAAGGCTTTGCTCTCTTCCGGGGGGTCCTTTCGGCAATATACACCGAGAGTGATTTTTCCCGTTACCACCTCTAAACACTTGGGTGTCGTATCCCCCTAAACGTAATCGCGTATGTCTAGTTTTCTCTTATGCGTGAAACATCGATGGGTCGGGAGCGTTTGGAATGAGCTGCCACCACCAGGATTTCACTGCAATTTCGCCTCTGAGCATGAACAAATTACCCGAGCTCTGTGGGGATACTATCTGTCAATTATACCAACTTGTATGTTTTGCCATGAAATTCCCACGGCATTCACTAAAGCATGTTATTGTGGGAAAATTATATAGCTGTAAAGTGAGTACAGCAAGGAACAGAGAAAAGTGATGTTTACTTTGAGAGGGGAGAACAGCTTTTGTTTGCACTTGTAGATTAATTAACCCTAACAATCCCCAATCCTCAAATTTCAATACATTGCATGATTTTACATACACCTTAGAGGTTTAGGGTTAAAAAAGACAAGAAAGAGATTAGTGTTCACACTAAACGCCTTTTTGACATCTGTGATGTAGATTCTCTGGACAGTGGCCCGGTGCTTTACAATACTACAGTTCAGTGAACTATCGTCTGAAAGTCGTAAAATAAAATATGTATTCTTTTCATTCCCTCAAGACAGGAATAAGTGTCGAAATCTCTATTAAACCTATCGGCAGCTGCTATAACGGTAATCATTCTCAACTAAACCAAAATTCCTTGTGTCACCTGTTTCTTCCATTAAAGCAAAATTGAACAGTAGGTGATGTAGTCTCCGGTCATGCACAAAGGCTTGAATAGTTACTCATTTGGAACCTTTTTTAAATGAAGATGCCATGCCCTGGAAACGGAATGTGAATTTTAAAAATATGTTTAGAACGTGGCGTATTATCAAAGCATATTAGTTTTAGCTTTCCGTCCCCCAAATTCCCGATGTTATCAGTGGACCCAGAGGATTTGTATTCTATCTTATCTGTGGTCCCAGGGCATTTGAGTCTAGCAGGTCATCGAATCCAACTTGCTGGCATCAAAAGATTGTCCGGGGACAAAGATTACCTTAAATCCGCCTCAAGGGGGCGGCGCCTAGCTCGCTGCTAGAATATGAATAAATGAAATGTATATTTTCAGAAATATAAACAAAATAATTCATATCAAGTATGATTTAATACGTTGCATAAAATCTGTGTAATATTACTGTTTGATATTTAGGATCAAGGAAACAAGAATTCTCTGAAATCCGTTCCTTGGGGAATGTGTAGTGTAAATTGCTTTTTCCGTGTGTTCATTTGGATATTCCTAAATTTAGATATTTCAAATGTAATTTACAGAATTTAAAGTTATATCAAAATTTGATAAATGCAAGTTTGCCTGTTTGGCATTTAAAAAAAAGGTCAAACTGTATAAAACCACTGGAACTGGTGTCAAGTGACTTTAATTTACAAGTAATACCAGATCATTTTAACATTGAGGAATTTCCTCTTCATTGTGATCACTGATTTGGCTTATGGTATGACCCCAAAGAAAAAGCAGTTTTACACCAAGTAAACATTCTGATACTAAGAAGTGATTTCATGGCGTTGTGTGTCGTAGATTAACTCTACAAAGCACTTCTGTTGGTTATATTTTAAGAAAACGCCAATCAAGACGCAACAAGAAATGAAAATATACATAAGGCTACGCAATAAACTTCAACTTCGCATTATATTCACAGTCTTGAGGTGCTCACCCCACTTTGGTTCGATATGTGGGGTGAAATACATTTCAAGAATTGCTTGAAAAACATCTGTAAGTTTTCTTTTCGTTAGATCAGCTCGAGAGACATTTCTACAATTCGTGCCTAGTGTTTCACACTGCCTGCAAACATCATATCGACCCCTATGCACACGTTTTACTCTTGAGTTCGTAAATTTCATACCATACTCTTAATGGTGGACTTTCACTTCAACATTTACCTGTTTGTGAAAGTGCGAAGCCCAGTATAGAGCGTTCCTTTACAGCCACAGGGAAACGCGACAAATTACCAGTGAATAATATACGAATCTGTATATTTATTTCAAGCAAAATGCAGTGACATTTAAATCTCAATAATATTGATATAATCAAGCAATTAGATGGTAATAGACGTAAACCTTTTGAGTGTTTTTTCTCTGTTTCGATGTCCTTGAGCATTGAGTTACCAAACTAACAGAACACGTTTTTAATTCACAAACAACGATTTTAATTTCAAGTAATGTCTTCGTAATCTCATGAAGATAATTTCAGGAATATTCGGGCTGAAAGCTGTCGCGTACAAATTCGCTTTTCTTTCGTTCATCTGCGTTATGTACAACTCTGAAAATAGTAGTTTACAACCAGAAATGATTGATAAATTCACTGTTTTCATTGAGTGAAAGTGAATTTTATTCAGATTTTGAAAATCAGTTTAGTTTTTTCAATTTGACCGCAGCTAGTGCAAAGCAACAAATGAATTAAAAGCCGCGAGGAAACTCACCTTGAATTTCAGACGAATCGAGCAGAATCAAAAGTGCGGTAAATTGTTCATCACTTTGTGTCTTGGCTTCGCGTCCCAGCTACAAAATGATTCAACCAAACGTCCGAGTAATGCGCGCTTTGTTGTCAAATTGCAGACGACACACTCTTGCAAATTTCGATAGACCAGTGTCTGAGCACTTACTCTATGAGTTGAGCTGAGCCGCAATTGTTATGAGAAACAACTCACCCTTGCATGGACTGATATAGAGCGCCCCTAGCGTAGGTGGGTATCACCCAAGCCGATAGCTGATTCGACGAGGGGAAAACGTGCGGAATAAACTGTAGAAATTGCCTCCAAAACAATTGACGGGAAGGTGATTTCTGCCTCATGTATCAGGTTGCTTTTTCGTTTTACCTGTCGCAATAACATCTTTCCGGTATTGGACAGAAGCAAGCCTAAGCGGTTTTTCTAGTTACCGAGGCAACCTTACATTTTTAGGCGGGTTTTCTTGGTTACCGTTTAATCTATCAGACACAGCGCTGTTATCATAAACATTTTGTTGTTTGAGTCATGCCCTGTTGATTAGCCGTCCTTTTGCTCAGGCTTTTCTGCGGAGCCGTTCATACCTAAGTATTAAAGGTGACACTGTTTACACTGTATAGCTTTATCAAAGATGCATTAGTCCTGTGAACTCAAATATGGTATCATTGACGTCATTTTGTTCTCTGCATAGATGCATTACCGTTTTCTGTGGCACCATAATATAAAAGATATGCAGAGATTCCTCGTCAAAAATGTATACCCTCGAAGAGAAGATTCAAACAGAATATTTTAATTTGCATACCAACAGTTATTAGGCCCAAATCTGACCTCTCATACTGTGTTTTAGACACCATTTTGATTTAGTAAACGGAGACTTGAGCTGTGGCATTTTGCCATTTACTCACTGTAGGTTTTTTCCATTAGATGTGTTATTAAAATTTCCAGGCGTGAATTGATTTCAATTCCCCCGATATTTCACGGAGGCGTGATGAAGCATTCTCCGACCGAATCCTTTTTTTTTCAATTTCAAAGGGGATTTCTGTATTTGTTGTATTCTTTCAGGGGTACTAATTCAAAACATCCCACATACAACCTTGCAGTTGCAACTGAAAAAAACTAGTCTAAAAATCTAAAATCTAAAGCTTGACAAAAAAATCAATCAAGTTCTGCCAAAGCGTGGAAGAAATCGAACCATTCGGAGAAATAGAAAATAAGATAGACCTCTGTGGAAACCAAGGTTGATATTATAACCATGTTTCGTACAATCATACATGGTAAATGCCTTGCTTGACGAGCATGTGACTAAAAGCTTGCTACGCCATGCTCCCAACCAGTCTGTCAAGCGTATCCGCTCCAATCAACGCGTGTTTTTCACCTTCATTCCCACAATTCGTGTAACACTTCACTGTCAACCGATGCATGATTACCGTCATGCCTTCATCGCGTCGTTATACAAAACCTAGTTCACAAAAAGCGGTTGACCGATAGATATAGGCCTTATACGTCACTACATTTCTAATTTAAATGTTGATTACTGCAAGAGAGTCTACCTCCACATCCCATGCCGCATTCTGGCGCTATTTGTGACTTTTGTTTGTTTTGGTACCCGAAATCTTATTGAAAAGTAATTGCTCACGTTTTGTATTAATTAATTGTTGACAAATCGTGGAGTGCGTTCTGGCGTCCACGTGAAACCGAAATTCTCGCTCAAGTCATGTCCTTTGTCGTCGTCGTCGCCCTGTCATGCGCACTTACTTCCATCAGACGTGACTTATTGAAACCGACTGCCGTTCAGTCGAGACAGAATTATTATTTTCATGTCACTAAGTTCTTGGTCAAACAAGAAGAACCAGGAAAGGAAAGAAGTTACTGTCATATCTACAACATTTCCGTGTCTGATCGCGTGCGTCGCGAATACGCTTTGAAACCATCCTTTTCAGATCTTACATTCGGCACGGTTGATTTCCTTCGTTTAATTGCGTGTTTAAACCTTAAGGAACCCATAAGAACATGCTTTCTTCTGTTGGATTATTTTAAGTCCCCCTTTTACTTTAATTTCGTGGTCATAGGACAGATACAGATAAAAATAGAGGATTAACTAAAAGAGAAGTAAACAACTTCCAATTGAGCAGAATAAATATACTAGCATTTGAAGAGACAAAATATCAAGACAAGCAACCTTAAAAACCGAAAAATGTAAAGGCGGTTCATGCCCAAAGCCTGCCACGTTTTTCTCCACAGCACACGTTCCTCCGTGAAATAACAGCAATTGTTTTCAGTGTGCAAACTGTATACTGATATTACGTCCAGAGAGTGCTCAACAGTGATTAAAACAGCCTTGCCGCGAAAAGAAAATTGGTTTTTAATACAACACGTGGGGTGCCTCAGCGATGTATTGATTTGCAACGTTTTACCCAAGGCTGTTATTTTTTTCGGCTGTCGTCATCAGACGGAACATTAATCAGTCTGCTTTATGAAAATAAAATTCTGACCAAAATATCAATCAGCCTACGACCCTTGATTCAAAATGTATCGAGTGTCATTTTCCTGGAGTTCTTTATATATATTAAAAAAATATCAACACACTCTTTTCTCTGTCGACATGTTGCTTGTATGGTCATCACAAATTAGCCTACGGATTTTAAACGAACCCTGGGCGTTGTTTATAATTGCCAAAGTCCTTTCCATATCGAATCTGAATCATAATCAGAAATGTCATTGGGTTATACACAAAATGTAAATTCGTGTAAAGTCGTGATTGCTTTCGTCCCATAACCAATTTTCTTGTCTGCGCTCGGAGATAATATGTGCTTAGAATCAGATTCACAAGATCATTAGATGGACGAATGAACGAGGGAACAAGAGTGAATCGTCCGTGACAGTACAAACTGCGAACCAACTGACCCTGGAATTGACGGTGGATTGTGAATTAAAGATACGGCCACGTGTTTCTCTCAGCACAGCATGCACAGCGAAAATGCTCCAGCCGTTGGGAATCATTACCCGTTGTCCTCTGTATTAGAGCAGAAACATCCTGCAGCCGTAGAAGCAGACGTCTCTGGTGCTGAATTTTACCTCTGTTTATTCAAGTATTTGTTCCAGGTGAACTCGAACGAGTTAGAAACGCCCAAGGTCGGTTTACTGATATTGATGTTACTCGTATAAAAGAAGACTTAATTATGCTACATGTATGAATATAAAAATAGAATTTTAAGTCGTATTTTCACCTTTTTCAAAAAAAAAATGAACAACATAGTTTTGATATCATTTGTAAGCCTGAAAACGTGAACCAGCCGATTTGCACCCCATATGCTCCCTCGGAGGTTGGCACCCCCCCCCTCGTGAATACGGAGAGATACAGGCGGCTGATCACATAATATTGACGACTGTCCCCCCCCGTGTACTACCCTCCTAATTGCCGAGATGGAGTGTTGTCTCTTGGGGGGTAGAATCAATGGTTGCCCTGACATAATGAGCAACAACGTGAGAAACAAAGAAGGTGTATGTATTGGGTGTTATGAAGTAACTTTTTGTCAAATTTTTGAAGTCGTTTACTGAATGTCCTCATACTGATCTAACAAAACAATCAGTGCTTATCAACAATCGGACATTTGTCGAGTAAGTGCTCATATTACGCATGAGTGAATGAGTCCGTCGCCCGACATCAATCATCATGTAATTACAATATTCACGGGAGACACCTACGTTTCTGCAGTAATGTGGATTTGATTGAATTTTTCAAGCTATGTAGGAGCATTCAGACTCCCACTTGTCTGATAATGTTTCACGTAGATAAAAGTCATTCAATTTTCTCTCACTTAAGTTAAAATGAATGGTGCGCCAGTTGTCATAATAATGTTGTTGGGCGATACGGGGATTAACGAAAACAAAATTGCTGCTTACGTATATATTTTTTACTATATGGCATGTGGTTTAGTGAGGGTAAATGATATCTTTATGAATGGCTTAATTGTGGAGTAAATGGGTTATAAAATAAATGGAATCAAGACAGGTAATTCGATAAACTAGCGGTATTCTGTATCGTCATGATATGAAAGATTTGAAAATCTTGTCGTTGGTAGTATCCACTGCCAGAATGGGTCATCACGGTTTGGAGTTCTTTTTATTGAGACGTTTTTGTCATTTGTCGTCTCATAGCTTTCGGTTTGCTCTTGTCATTTTTTTATGGCTGCGCAGATCTTGTCACTCATGTTGTACATTCCAAGTTTATAAACTTGCGCGAGCGCCCATATCAATCGAATTATATGACCTCAAACATGCCTACACTTGTATCATCACGCACCAAACATCAAATATTAGGTTACAGGAAACACGTTACATTTCCACTACAGAGCTGTGGCCAATTTTTCTGAATCGTGCAAACAATTATCGTGCAAACAAAAACTGTTGCAAACTTCTTCCTCGTTTCATTGACCTAATAAATCGAAATAGTGACGTTTCAAACCTAGCAGAAACTTTCTCTGCGTGCATTTCTCCTTTTGAGTAAGATTCCACAACGATCGAAAAGTCAGACCCTATAACCGTCTCGAATGAAAATAAATAAACCCTGCCCCCGTTCTTACAATTGTAGACTGCGCTGACATCATTACCATCTTCACACAAGATCGTTCGGTACTACATAGTGGAAAGAAATTATGTAACATTTCCCATAGAGGTTATCCACATGTTGACTTACCTTTAAATTTCAGATATCAAGCAGTACTAAGAGACAGTACCGGTAAACGTTATGAACTTGATGTTCTTCAGAGTGTAGCACGGGTAGAAATGGCTGGCTTCTGTGTCTCCTCGGATGCAAGACGCTTTGAAAAACGCATTGCTGCTGAGCTTGACTTAGCGTCTCATTTCAGTGTTCTCGGGCCCCAGTGCGAGGCTTTTATCTACTTTCAGTTCAAATCCACATTTACCAGGGCCAGTAACTTTTGTCTTAATTGGGAAAGCCTAAGGTTAAAAGAAAGCATGTTATACGCCTTTGACGAGCATTGATTTTAATGAGTGAAATCCTTCATCAAGCTGGAGTGTTAGCTACGTTCATGCCCATGCCATGCTGCTTTTTTGCTCAAAGCTCAAAATATCAGACCACACAAAGGTAGAAATTGACGCTTTTAAAGACAATGAACACTAAGGTAAGGTACGGCTCAGATTTTTTTGCCACTGAAAAGTACAAAATAGTGAAAATGGAAAACAAATAGCATAAAAACTGAACACCGGTTATAGCAGAGGTACGGCAAGTGCTTCTCATTAACGGTACCTCCTGTAGTGTCTACCCCCCCCGGGTTAGTGAATTTGTATGGCCAGAGAGTACAAGACGTTTGATCAGGCTATCACTATCCCCAATCAACACCATGGATTTATTTCACTGGTACACAACCTTTGTTAGGCCTATATGACCAATCCATGGCATTGTGATCACCGCACCTCTTTGAACTTACTTCTAAAACTTGAGGAAAGCTTGTTCTTGTTGGGAGGTAGTTGTTTTGAGGGTGCCGTCTGGTTGAATCCACTTATCAAGATAATGAGACCTACATGTACTGACCTAGTGTGGTTTCTTTTCCCTCTTTCCTCGTCCCCCCCCACGAAGCACGAAACAAGGTTGATCGTGACGTATGCCAACTGCAAGTACGTACATCCTGGTAGATGAGCATATGTCGTATGCGACTGTTTGACACACTAAGGCCATGGAGATCACCCGCAAGATTTAAGGAAAAAAAGACATCAAAAAATCGGAAAACGATACAGGTCAGAGGAAAGTGAAGGAAGAAAAGAAGAGGTCAGATGTTAAATTATGACAAGAGTTCAGTAATCATAAACATTGCCCCTGTGTGCGTTAGAACTTCCACCCCCCCCCAACTTGTCGAATTTCCTGCTTTGGGCTGGGTTTGGAATTTCCATCTCACCCCTCACAGCCATTTAATGGCATCAGGTATATGGTTCTGCTACCTAGATAGTTGTGATTTTCTTTAAAAAAATATTCTAAACGTCCCCCGTGCATACTCTTCCCTGGTTACGGCTGTTTGCTAACGCGAATTGTTAAACTAAATTGACACTAAGTTTGCTTGCCAGTTTACATTAAATCTAATACATGTATGTCAATACTAAAGATTGTCTGCAACTGGATTTTGTTAGCTGCAACTTCTTGATCTATTTAAAGCTGTAAATATATGAACAGATTGGTAGAGACTATTTACCAGTTATCTGCGATTGACTGACATTGTTTTAGTATCAGATGTGACAGCCTACTGTAACCAGGCCTGGTTGAATCTGTGCGTGTTTGTTTTCTTTTTGGTGTGTAACTTTAATTTTTGAGCAAAGTGTCTGTAGGCATCAAATGTTGCAAGAGACTTAAATTACGTAACCAGTAATAACAAAGAAAATGACCAGAAAACAACCATTACCATCCCTTTTTATCAAATCACCCACTTGCACTTTTGGTTCAGAAAATTATACATTTACGATCGTTCTGGGTTCGGTAAAATATCTTTTAAATGGACTCTGCTCGTTGACTTATTTTATATTTTTACATTTTTTTACATGTACTACGTACATGTAAATCTATCTAAGTATACCTTGGGGGCAAGTTGTCATTACGTTTGGATAGACGCCGGTCGTAAGTTGCTTTATTTGCCTACAGAGACTTTACCATATAACACTCAAGGTCAGTCAATTTACGTAGAACACATGGGACAATGCACACATTACCCAAGAACAGCTACAAAACTACAATTTGTCAAGCCATTATAGCTCCCTGCATTGTACTCTCGCAATTTCGGAAAATGAAAGGAAGTCGGGTAGAAATCCATTTCGCAACAAAATTGCCTATCTTGAATCATATGCCCACGATGGTCTACCTGCGAAATAGTTAACGCTGACTGTAATGGGTTCGTGATAAAGTCACTAATATGGCAGTTGATGGACTTCGTACTTACCGTCAGTCTCTCATTTATTTCAAGGCAACAGGGGTACCACGAGTAACCGTATAATCACCCATGGAGGAAGGACACATGAATCACCAGACTTCTCGTATCAGTTGTCTGGCATTTGTTGTTGACAGACATTGCGAGGATGCTCAAAATCGAGTATCTTCACAACTCGGTTCTTATTTTCATAATCCGAAACAAAGACTCCATTTTAGTTACCAATGTTTTAGGATGATGAAATAAGGTGACCCGTCCGAGGAGGCATTACTCAGAAGTCTGGATATGATTGAAAGAAAGGAGTCTTGCTCTGAATTCCTGCGGCATCACTCTCTGCGTTTCAATAATGAAATAACCTTCAAGATCTAAGTAATATAGTACAATAGAAAGTTATGTCTTCGTTCAAAGATACAGGTTATTGGTTATTCGAAAACAAAAGTCAGCGAAATGTTTTTCGCCATGGAAGAATCGTCCCATGAAGCTGAAGATCAACGGTTGATCCGTTGAACCGCAATACACCTTGGACCGAGATTTGGAATATGTGTTTAGTTGGAGTTACCGCTGGCGTTGATCTGCTTCTCTACGAAGATAGAGAGACGATATGATCTCCCACAATATCCCCTGCGGGATCGGCTTGTTGCATGGTGTAGCGGCAGGGCGTAGGAGGAAAGAAAGATGATTAGATTATTGGACATTTCACCAGCAGGTGTACTGACATGATCATGAACACTTGTTCCTTACAAAAAAAATTAAACAAAGCCAACAAAAGAGCCTAAAACGTGACCCCTGATGGCGCGCTTCTGGAACCCTTGGATAGGAAAAACAACGTGCAAAGATTTTAAAATTTGAAATTTTTTTTTCGTTCAGTTACTTCTTTAAAAATCCAACTCGGAAAAGGGGCTTTGGAAAATATTTACTAGTGTATCAATTTATAGAAACTGAAACATCACCTGGCCTAAAAAAGAAATATCCTCCCCAGAATCGACCCATCACTTCTGAAGATCTAAAATACATGAAGAACAGTGCAGTGAGGCAGTCTTGTACGCAGATGAATATTTACGGTTTTAAATTTTATCGTAGTCCGTCGGTAAAAGCCGAAATAAAAAAGCAGATCAAAATGTTTTACACTTTTATAATTTATAAGTAATAAACTTAAAGCAACATTCTACTTCCATTACGAAAGATTTTAATCTTTTATCTAACCTTTGCTGACAACAACTGCATGATGTCAACTCAACGGAATCTGGAACCCATCGACTGCAAGTACATGTAGGTAAATCTTTTCAACATTGTACAATCTCGTTTTCACGTAAGCACGGGCAGTGAAAACAAACGTGCATGGAGACCTAAGTACGATATCGATTCGTTTTTAACCTATCTCCATGTGACTTTTCCTAAATATTACTTGAGGAAGAAAAAAGTCAAATTCCAACATGAGTATTTCATGGGGTGGTTTCAGTTAGGAATTATTCTTCCAAGAATTATAGAACGTGATAGGACGGCCCAACGTAAAATCCCCATAGGAGGACCGCGCGAGGGTTGCGGAAGCTCGCTGCGTGACCTTTAACTTTCAGGTTCTATACTCGGCTTATTTAAAATGTATCAGTAATCAGTTTTGCAAGTAAGGATTAATTTCTTTGTAAAAAAATCAGTAGAGATTCATAGGCATGATCTGTGGGTGGTATGAAATATATCCTTCATTGTTTAGTTGGGTAACTTACTTGTCATTTAGTAATCTTCCTATTTGGGGGGTGACGAGACCCCCCCCAAAAAAATAAGGACTTTCAAACTTTCTAGCTGTAAAAATGAGGAATAAACGGTACAACAGTTTTTACATGCTCCATTTTTTTGCAACTTGGAACAGTAGACTGAGGCGGAGCACTCGTAGAACGAGGGGTGGAGCGATAATACCCCGAGGTAGAGCACTCTTGAATTCACAAACGGCTAAAATACAACTTGAAGCAGAAACCGCGAGAAGGTAGCTGGAGTTCTGGCGTCTTTTTTCCACTGCACCCTTCAAAACGTAACATTCCGATATAGAAAGCAAATTGCACTACATGTATCAGGAAGCCAGTCTATAAAGCTAATTAATTAGCGATACCAGTATAAATTAAAGGGGAGGCAACACAATATAAAATGCTTAAATTTTCGATCCCTGACGATCGATTTCACACAGGGCTGAGTTGAAAAGGTTAAATTGTTGCGCTTGAAGTCTACTGATCTGTCGCCCTCTGTTGACTAACACGAATATAAAATTGTAAATCGCCCTTGGAAAAGTTCCTCCGGTATGAGGCAGAAACATCACGAAGAACGCCAGGATGCGTACTTGCTGATTTAATAACTGTGATGTATGGTGTTGAAGTATAGGAAGAATGTATTGAATTTGAGGATTATTTAACGGACAAAAGTGAAATCATCAGGTGGCAAACCATATACATGTACAATGCACATGTATTTTACCCCTCTAGATCATTACACGCCATTCAGATTACAATTTTATTTTCATCCTAAATTAGTCAATAAAGTTCGTCCAATTCATTCACCATATTACAAAATGAAATAACAGTTCACTTGCACAAACGGTATTCATCTTTTATTTCCCAGATAAAAAAATTAAGAAAAGTAGAAAGTGATTGTGAATATTTACGAGTTGACTGGGAGCCAATGAAGATTCGCACACCTGTGGATTATATAAAAGTATACAACGTGTAGTTGGGGACGTACAGTAAATGCTTGTACTTCCCTTATCAGTTTATTTTCCCGGTTGTAGCATTTTGGTAATGTATCAGAATTAAGATTATTATAGTAAAATAGTTCACTCCAAATTTGTCAAATCAGTTATGCAAAACTCACGATTTCTCATCTACTCTCGTTTATCAGTATTTGTTCAGCCAATCAGATTTGTGAGTGAACTGAATATGCACGTCTATGACCCCTTGCTGTTTTGAGGTCAGGCATATGAACAATGTCGCAGTGATGAATGGATTCGAATATTTCTGTATGTATTTCCAAGCTGATTTCATGCGTATGAAATTTACATGGCAACCTACTAACATCGTAAGTAATATTACGTGTATATTCTGCGATCTGGAGGTTATGGTTTGAGTATATTCGGCAGTATTTGAAGAGCACTTTCACTTTAATCATGATAAACGGTTGAGCGGCGGCCGCGTCAGCCAGCCAAGTAGGCCCTATATTTGATTTTTGCCGTCGCGCCGTGAGTTGGTTGGCAAGTCTCGCTTCAATGACCCGAATTCCATCGCACCAAATGCCATAGTTACTGAAAACACCAGACAGTCATGACCGTATAGAGAGCGACATGAGGGCAGACTTTTGAACGTAGCAATAAAACATGTTCTTCGAAAAATCGTCGATCAAAAGCGGCCCGATTTGTGGATTAACCGGCAAGGCCCTACACGTCATCAGTAATAATAAATTAAAAATAATAATTTAAATTTTAAATTTCCCCAAGAACTGTGGGGTCCGACGTCCTCTCTTCTCCCACGGGAGGAGCAGACGTCGGACCCCACAGTTTTGGGGGTAATTTTGAATAACGCAAGTTCCATAAGCACATGATATGTCATGTTTAAGAAATTTGATAAAAATGAGAGCCTGAAATGAATATTTTGGTTTTTTTAGGCCTGTGCAGTTACATGTACTGGTGTTGTTGTACCAGATAGTGATAGGTGATAACATGTTTATGTTGGTGTCTCATTTAGCCATGAAAGAATGAAAATACAGGCACCTGTCTGCCCGTCTTCGAGGACAGACAAAAACAAATTTAGACAGGCATTTACAATGTATGCCTGTTCAAAATTTTATGAAACTCCCATTCGTTACATAAAATCTTGTACTCTGGTGAAAAGGTCCTTACATTTCCTCCCAAATAACTGGGTACAGTAGAAAATGGTAGAAATTTGACCTCAGATAGTACCAAGGGGTGTCAGATGTGACCTCAGATAGCACCAAGGGTGTCAGTTTCAAAGATTTTTCAAGGAGAGGACAGGCAGTTTTTAACCTTCCCTTGGAATGGACAGGCATACTGCATCGTAGATGAAACCCTGAACCAGGACTGAATACCTGTTTCTTTAAAAAGAAATTTAAATAAATAACTACAAAAAATAACAAATGATGTTGCCACATGACCAAGCTGCTAACACAGTTAAAGTTGAATTCACGATTTCTTGAGTAGGTGCAGTTACGGTAGTTTGCTTGAGAAAAATTGTTGTAGGCCTACCTTCAAGGAGAGTGAGGGTAATGGAATTTGCTTGTGTTGGGGATTGAAGCCAGGAACACCAAAAGTGGTGGGTAGTGCCAAACAGTGTGACTCTCCGACCAGTCCAACCCGTAACTTTGTAAAGGAATCAGGGATGTTTGTTATTAACTGCGTCATCCACGTATAAAAACATTAATTACGCCTTTTACTTATAATGCCCAAAATAAATCATTCATCAATTTCCAGTCACTTTTAACCTAAAAAATCTAACTTGCGTACATGTATTGTAACCTTTTTCTTCTCCAAGTATTTCTTTTCCATAATTTGCTTTCCACATTGGTCTCTTGGAGAGTTTTTAGTGCAGGTTTTGATGCATGCCTGTTTATACTCGGACATATATACATGCAGTACATACATGTACATACACAAATTATACATTGTACAGGTATCAGTAGGCTTAAATGTGTTCCATTTTTGGTCAAATACAGGTGCATGTATAATTTGTATTTTTCAGTAATTTTCTCCGTCAGGAATAAGTGGATGATAAGTGGATAATGCTTTACAAATTGTGATGTCCACAGTATCTGTGCTGTACCAGAATTCAGAATCAATTATCATCATTTGGGCGTGTCTCCATTGTGTTTGTGCAAACATAAGTGATGTTATGACTAACGTAATCCGTGCACAGTAGCGTGCGTATGTATGATGATAGCCTTGCCTTCATTGATTGCTTTTAAGTGGACACGTTAGTATTGAACTTGTTTTATACTGAGTATACATCTACAGATGAACCATATTTGCTCAGCGCTGTGTGGAAATGTTGTATTCATGGTGTTTGCTGTATGAAATTCACAGAAGCCTATTCAAATATGGCATCTGTACTTCGTAAATAAAAAGATTAGCACTCTTTGACATTTATAATTGCATTGGTCGGACACCTGAAGGGCTGGGGGGTTAAAACCTACATGTAGGTGCAGCAGGTGATGGACATGTACATGTAAGTATCACACAAGGAAATTTATTCACTAGTTAAAAGCCCCATATTAAATATTTTTAGATACATGTACATGTATTTTATTTCATGGTATTAGAAATGCTCCTTGGCCCAGAGGTTTATTCTTAGAAGCAGAAAAAGTTTGACATGGAATTTTTTCATTGGGATTTCCAAAATTGTCACCTTTAAGAGTTAAGGTTGTTGCATGTACAGTATCAACTATCAACTCTGCATGTGTCAGGTGAAAATTCCTGCTGTTACTTGTACATTACATGTACATGTACTTGTACTTTACAAGCAATATTGCCATTCAAACATTTGCCACAGGTCAGTCTAAACATACATGTACAAGTACATGTATGTGACTTTGTCATTTCCTCCATTTCCATAAAGTGGAAGAGTTTGTCATCAAGAGTTGTCACCAGTGATGTCCAACTGGGCATAAATCAAGCTCTTGACTTTATTATGGACTTTGTCACATACTGTTAATGTTGAAATATCAAGACCCTTGAAACTTTTGAAGTAATTTATCATGGATTAATTAAGTTCAGTGAAGTAGAAGCCATTTGATAAGGAGAAAGACTTCAAACTGCTGAAGCTGGTTCTTTTTTGGTCTGAGTGGTGAATGTTTCGGTATTTTCTCTTGCTCAGGATTAACATACATGCATGAATTGAAACATTTGGTTTGAAAAGATTGAAAATTACCTGTCCATGTGTGGGTACATGTAAACTGTTTTGTGGCTTACATGTTCTGCTAAGTGCTCTGAACAGATTGTTACAGTGAAGTTATTAATCTAATATTTCCTGGGAAAGCTCTTTTCATTTTTTTTGCACATTCATTTATTGATTGATCACACATTTATTTCATTTTAGAAGAGTTTCTCAAGGGAACAGGTTACATGTACAGTGTATTTGTTCATTTACATTCTACATGATTCACGGCTCTTGAACTTCTCAGTTGTTCAGATAAAACTGTAAGCCAGTAGATTCACGTTGAGTAATCCTTCTGTAGAAATCTTAGTAAAATGATACTTGACAGCAGGAAGGAAAGGCTTACAGTTGAGAGAAGTTGACTTGCTACTTGCCTTCAGCGCTAGATGCTGGGGACATTTATTTATAAAGTGATGCATGCAGATGAGAACACCTGTTAGACACGGTAGAATTAGGGGCAGTTCTGTCAACCAGAATTCTTACCGGTGAATGTGTCATGGTTGACGCCTGCTAATGGGGCTTGTTAACATTTGTGCTCTGAGGGACTGGGTACTTGATTGAGTAATTTGGCTGTATGGATCCTCTACATGTACATGTACATGTACGTGTCCATGTATGTCTTGTTTGTTCTTTCTTGCCCTATTATTTCTCCTCATAATTTACTCTCCAATCATTCCCCCTCCCATTCACACATCCTTGATTCATTGGAGAGATATAGAAGCTTCCTCTGCCAGTGCACCGGCAAAAATAGTTCAGAGCTGGTGTTTAGACACTTCTTTCATTATTTCTACTCATTCCTTTTTGATTCCTCAGAGAAATATGGGTTTTTGCCCAACAAGCAAATTACAAAATTAGGGAAACAATATATTGAAATGCAGATTTCGGTGATGTGAAATAAAAAAAAGAAAGAGCTACATGAAGTGCCTCCCAAGATGGTCTTAAAGTTAATGTCCATACATGTACACCTGCCTCTTTCAAACAGGTTAAGTTTCAGGTATCATACTGTACTAATTTGGTACTCATCTACAGTACATGTAGGTCAGAGGGAATTCACGCACCCCTGTCAATGAATGAAATGGCGGTGACCCATAAGGAAGTCATCCAAGAGTGACTTGAATTGGACTGCCTCATGACATTCTCACCACAACCTCAGAAAAGTGGCTCCACACCAATTATGAGATCAACATCTTGCTTTGCAGCCAGACTTTTGATCCGTAACATGGGTGTGTATGTTTCTTTGCAGATTAGGGACAGCATGTGAAGTGAGGAAACCAGTCATTCCGTCTACCAGCCAGTCCAATATTGAAGCGAAGCCAAAATGCCCTATGCAGGACCCGGCCAAGTTTGAGCATAATGCCGAGTGGTCTAAATTAGGAAGGGAAGAATTAGACATGCCAGGAGTTACTAGTGGACCTGAGCCAGAGGTGTCCTCATTGCCAAGTTCTTGGAGTTGACCTATACAGTTCAGCAGGTAGTCAAGGGGTCAGACAACAATGGTTTGGGGTCACTGGATCATTCACAGTGCCTTGTTAATATGTGGTAAGTGTACTGTAGCATTGGATTTTATCCAAAGGTACTTGTTATGTACCACATTACTGTACACTCTAAAAAAAAGCACTCGGTGTACATTTAAATGTATGCACAGCTGCAGTTGTGTGTTGATTGATGTACATGTACATGTAGGCCAACATGTAATAGCAATATTAATGGGTGTACATGTACATGTAAAAAGAGCGTACATGGATCAACCATTGCAGGTGCTCAAGGCACTACCCGGTAGGTCACTATTACCCCTGCTCACTGAAATTACATCCCTAAAACCATTTCGGCACCCTGAGAAGTATAAAGCTGCCATTTCAGATGTAAATGGCTAATCATTTACCACATCCATTTACATGTACATTTATGTTCTCATACAGGTACATGTACAGGTAGGTATCCAGTACTCCTGGGTGGAGAAAGACAAATTTAATTGACTTGCCCAGGTGGTTCAGTCGGAACCCTTGACCCGTGAACTTTAAACCCTAATCATTAGACCACATAATTCCATAAAGTTACATGTACAGAAAGCTATTCCATAGGCTTTACAACATTGCTTCAGGTTTGAAATGGTCATCTTTGAATGTAGATATATAGAGATTTATATTTGTGTACTTGTCTAAACAACACAAGATTTTGAGTCCCTTCTGGCAAAGTACGGTAGGCTTGACGGACAATTAGGCAGTACATATGCAGTGTTCTTCATCATGAGTTTTAGCAGGGCGAGCCACCCTGCCAAGAGTTTAGACCGCCCTGCTAAAGTTTTGCCGCCCTGCCAAAATTCTCACGGCCCCTGGTATTTTTTCTATTGGATTTTCCCAATTCTCCAACATCTTCCCAGTTTATGCAAAGAAGTTTACCGCACTTCATGGAACGAACATGATGAGTTTGATACATGTATGTTTATTCAGCACTACAAAAAGCACTTTGCGCCGTTAGTGATTAAAGCTACGGTAGCTAGACACGGTACGAAAGCACAAAATTCTGGATTGATTCCAATCTCTTGGTCATAGTATTTTCATTTTGTAGCATCAGGAATCAATACCTCTAATGTGTTGTTTTTCCTCGAAAATACAGCCAATTTCCTACGTGTAGTTCCGGATTTTTCCTAGATTTGGATCGCTTGAAATAAAACTTCTTTTCTTCTGCTTTTGAAACTACTTCTTATGTGTTCTACATTATGAAAGAAATTCAGGTGAAAGGTAAGCTTCTTGTACAAAACTTTTGTTTCAGAAAACATCCAGAAAAGAAAGTTGTTGCCAGCTAGATTTCCGTTTCGAACTTCGACGGTTTGTCAAAAATTGACCAAAAATTATAGGTTGATAGGTCATTCTGTACGTGTGATTCCAAATACTTGTTTCTTACGTAACAGTCCTATAAAGATTTACGTATAATGTATGTTTATTCAAAATGAATTTTGGAGGTTTTTTTTTTGTAAATTGGCCAAAAGCTAAATGCAGATTTTTCCAAGTTGTGGATTACACTGTAAGTGCACGCACGTAATTACGAACTCAACTTCATGGACATAACAGGAATGTATGTGATGTAATGGGTTTGTCAGCTTTGGGCAAGTTCGAGCCAGGACTATAGACTTTGGCAATAGACCGACTGACAGCACTTGAACGGTGTATGGTCAGACATGTCCAGTCAACCATTTGGGACCAGGCTCAGGTATATGGTTGCACCGCTGGTTACCAATAACATGTTTCATTTATCCTCACAGAGGGAACCATTCACATGAAAATAATTGTACGAGATTTCAGTGACCTTGTACGCTATGAGAATCGCAGCCTACGCAGGAATTAAAGTAAAATTGAGATTAAAAAAATAGGCCGACTGGGGTTGTACAAGTGTAACTTAATTAATAGCGCATGTGTATATCTCCTGAAGACGGACAGAGTACGCTGTTCGAAACGTCCAGTTATTCCCCGGTTCTTCTCAGAACCACACATACTCAAAGAAGAGATAAATACATGGTGTTACCGCAATCTTTACTGTAGATCTAGTTTCTTTCACCATGAAAACCTTTAAGTCTTATACCTAACACTCCTCAATCCTGCACCTGTTGGAGGACAGGTGGAGGACTGTTAGGCTTAATTGACCAAGCCAACAAGCATTTGAATGAACCTCCTCCCAACCCTTCAGGCTTGAGTTAATTTGACCCCAGGTGTAGTTTTGTTCATGTTCATTTTACTGGAAAAAACATCAAGCTCACATGTACATGTACATTGCATGTAATTAGTGGGGTACTGTACATGTACATACCCATTGCTCTCTTCTCCCCCAATACTGATGATGCCGTTTTCCATTTGCCGAGTTAACGGGAAAATGTATGCCAAGTTTGATGGAGTGTGAGTTCCAGCTTCCACCTTTTTCAGTTCCATTCTTTTTTCTGTCAGAATTACGTACACTATTCCTTGCTGCTTATTTTTATCAACTAATGAAGCATCATATCCCGCAGTCACCCCCGTGATATTTAGGCTGTTTCTGCCACCCTTTCTATCCCTTCATGTACATGTACATGTAGGTCAAGTGTCATTTCATTTAATAAGATAGCACAGTAGTGGACAAGTTACAAACCAAGCTAAAATAGCCACAGCTGTGAATGTGTGATTCAAGATTTGAGGCTGTGTTGACTAAGCACGCAATAGGAACTAAGACTTCCCCCTGGTGTTTGACACTCCTCCCTGAGTCCCCCCCCCCATTTCCCCTGTCTGTTGACATGATGGAGAGTGGTTATCAACCTTTCAGAGAACCACTCCTTATTATAGTTTTGAATGTAATCTCTGTCACACTATGGTAAGGTTGCTATTCCAGTGTCTGTGTTGTTACAGGATAGCTTGTTATCTAGATGGTTATCTCCAGTGCTAGATTGTTACCAGTAGCTTCATGTACATGTATGTTCCCCCCCCCCCTGTGAAACAGTTTGCTTAAGTTTACCCTTATCTACATGTATCTTTGTCCGCAGCCTCATTGGTGAGTTTTACTCGTTCTCAATCAGCGGAAAAGTTCATTGACATTGATGCATACATCAAATACAATGACATTATAGACACTTCCACCAATCAGCTTCGAGGGGCAGAGAGTGTTCTTGAATTCCAATTCCGTTATTGCAATGACCATGGAATGTTGCTGTATCAAGATGGAGGAACAAGCCCTCAACAACAGACTTTATTCTTTGCGTTGGGCATCAGCGATGGCAAGATTTATTTGGAGTGGAAGGTGACAGCTGATTCTCTCATTGAGGTAAGAAATTAGAAATTTGTTGAATTTGAAATGCATGCCTTCCTCGCTTTTCTGCAGAAAAAACTTTACATCGGTGTTATTGCAGTGTAATTGTGACAGTACATGTGCAGCCTTACAAGTAAAAATGACAGGCATGTTGTAGCAAAGAACCACTTTTTAAGTATAAAGGTAATTGTTTCATTTCGTGGTCCCATATGAAGAGAAATGAGAAGAGATTATTTTAAAGCACACATGTACATTTGTACAACATGTAAATGAAAGTAAATATTACCAGTTCATTTAAATGAACCAATACATGTCGTTTGCATTTGTTTTAAACAAACATGTTCAAATACCATTCAACCGATATTGAGTTAGTTGTTACAGCCTATACAAAAAGCTTAATTCATAATTCTGGAAGCCATTGTTACACAGATAGATTAGCAAAAACTTTTGTCAAGATGGTTTGGCCTGAGGTTTATCGCATCTCCAAGAAACAGATACGCTTTCTAGGTGTACATGTAGTATACTGTAGTACCCAAGTCCTCTTCCTTAGAGGATTGATTTTCTTAATCTAATTGAGGATGTGTGAAATGAATTTCTTCCGGGGATATCCAGTCAGCAAGGAATGAATGGATTGGTGATTGCAGTCAGTAAGTGGTCTCACAGGATTTCAAGCTTGACCAGTGCTGTGGCCAAGCTACCAATTTAGCAACTAGTCAGTTTGGTTTTGGTTAATGTAACAAAGGGAAGCAATAAAAACCGTTTCATTTGTTCTTCACATTTTCACAGGACTTATTTGAAACATTGACACCGGCAGATTACTCTTAAAATATGTACATTGTAAAATAAACAGAAATGTACGGTACCGTACATGTATGTTTGGGCGAAGTTTTATGGAAGATGCCATAATGGCAAAAAAATAGATTCACTCTTACATGTAAAAGAGAAATGATGGAAATGGTAACGAACAAATAAAAATGTATAAACAGACTTGATCTTCTACCTGTATCTGTTCTTGTACTTTATCTGTGAATTACCCCTACCTGCTACTGACCGGTTTATAACTCCATGTACTGAAATACCTAGACTCAAACCTCCCCCACTCCTTTCCCAAAACAGATGACCTGACTCTGAGGACCACCTACATCGACATGTAGGTAAACAGTAGCTATGCTGGGTGTCTAGAACATGGAGCATGCCTTGACCTACATGTTCAGTATGTGTATCATATCAGATTAAACAGACCTATGCAAACACACACACACCCTTCCCAACTCCCCTCCTGTATTTTCTCCCTGTTCTTGATTGATAAGCAGGTGTTCACTTGGGACTAGGTGCTAGTCTAAACATCTTCTAACCCCTCCTTGTTAGCCATTTCCTGCTCCATTTGTCTCATTTTCTTACTGCAGGGAAGTTCAGGTCTGGTACTGTAACAAAACTCACAGTCACTCTCATTTCTGCTGGGCATGTATACATCCACATGTTATGCTTCAATGAACACAACAGGGTCAATACTCACAAAATGTTCCGTACAGCGCTCATTTGGTAACGTGATTTTCAGTTACCAGTGATTGTCAGTTCTAAGATTTTCCAAAGCCAGTTCTTAACCTTTTCAATGCCTCATTTTACTGTTGATTTCAGTTCTTAGATACCGGTATTACACAGCCAAGCCTTAACCTTGTCACACCCCGCAATTTCACTTCCACAATTTTCTGCCTATGTTACAGTTTTCCTGTTTTTATCTCAGCTGCATGTCCATGTACGTGTCACTTTCCTACCGTATATGTACATGTACAAGTGTACCTGCACTTACCGGTGTGAAACTCATAACCAAGCCCATTACTCCTTCCATACTCTACAACTTTGTTCCTCTGACGATGCAGGATAGACCTTGCGGACACACCCATCATAGAAAAACTTTGACGAGTTGCCCCAGTAACTCAATTTTCTCACATAAATGTAGAACACCACAAATCAATGCCCAGTGACTTGAATATCAGCAGTAATCATGTAAAGGTGAAGCATAATTGCATTAGTATGTATAATCGTGCAGAACCCCAGATCATAGTCTGTTATACTTGGTTGGTAGCGGCTTCCAGCAAGCAGCTTGTGTTCAGCTGATATTGAATTTCTCGCCAAAGTGGAGATCAATTCCCCGCGCAGAGAAGGTCAAAGACACTTCCAGGATTAGATGGAAAGAAATCAAGAGGATGTGACCTCCTTTTTTTTTTACCCAGTCTTTTACAGGTATATGTACATGTAGCTGAGGCCGAATGTGAAATACGAGTCTTGTCATGTTGAAGGTGTCTTGACTTTCCATAAATGCAACATAACCAAGTGAAACTCAGCATTTTTTAAAGACCTACCTGTACCGGTATAGTGCACATATACAGGGAAGAATGGATTTTCAATGTAGACCCTACATGTAGATAGATGTACATCTACATTACACCTTTTTTTTTTAAGTCTGAGCCCAAGTGTAGTGTCTTGAATTGCAAGGTGTCATGTAAATTTGCTTTTACAATTGATGGTTCCATCTGGTGGTGTAATTTGTAAATCATCAACTTGTCATCTGCTTTTAAGACTTGACTCCTCTTCCAAACATGTCATGACCAGCAACATACTGGCAGAAACTGGCATCATCAGCTCCACTTTAAATTGTGTCCATGACTGAGCAGTTTTTGTCCCATTTAACTCGGCCAACTGTTGGCCCCTGGTCGGCATGCAGACAGGAAACCACCTGTCATAAGTCTTCCTGCAAGATCTTGGAGCTGTTAGAGACTTCATACACAGTACTTGTAATAATACCAGAACCTTGTCAATGTTGGCTAGTACATGTAGCTCCATTCTTAAGAACCACAGCAGATAGGAACTTGCTGGAAGGCGCTAGGGCCGAGTCAATTTGAATAATTCACCATTCGAATATTTGACCTTCATTGTGATTGCATTCGGTTGTACTGACCAGCAGATTGTTGATGAACAATCCATACAAAATCAGTTACAATAACGCACACAATTTTACATTATACATGTAATCACTATAATAGCTTCTCATGTCTAGGAGTATCTCCAGCCATGATTTAGCAAGATTTAGATACAAATAATGTCCTTTAAAATATTGTAATGATCAATTTACTTTTTGTCACATTTCATTTGAATCTGCTTGAAACTAGCCTGCATAGTGCAATTTGCTCATCTGAAACAAACGAAACTTTTCCTTTCGTTTTCATATTTGAATTTTGCATTCAAATATTCGAATTTGGAAAGTAATATTTGAATATTCGATGTACATGTACTCAATTAAATATTCAGATTTTCAGCAAAGCCCTAGGAGGCTCCATCATTCCCTAAATCTAAACTCTCTCAGAAAAAAGTACAGGTTTTTGTAAACAAATGTTTGAACACATTCAAACCTATGCAGGGAATAAACAGACTCAAAGGGGGTCTAAACCCTTGTAGAAGGATTCTTTCAAAGGTGGGGTCACATCTTTGATAAGGGTTCATATCATGACTTTTGAAGACTGCTCTTAAAAAAATGTTGATTCATTTTTAAATGCATAGTGAAAAGGGATGTTTGCCACTTCACATAGAATTTCTCCTGTAGTTTTCAAGTCGTTCATAATTAGTGTGTGAATTTCATTTCTCACAGCTGTTCATTGGAGATGGGTCCTTACTTCCTAACACCACCTACACTGTAGTCATCTTCAACCTTGGTTCTCCTCAAGCAAGTAATGTCTTTGCAACCATCAACAACCAACAAGCCAACGTGGAGTATCTTACTCCAATCTCACAAGGACAACTGAACATTTCTCATCTCATGGGGCCAGTATTTATAGGAGGTTACCAAGATGTCAACAATCTCAGAGTGAGTACTGCTTCCCTTTCGTGCCTCAGTTTCAACCCTGATCATTTTTAAATCAAAAGAATTCGAATTCTCATGGAGCTGATCCTTTTGATCCAGTGGAACCAAATGATTTTTGTTCAGTCCTCAGATCACAAGATCTGACTCAATTTCTATGTTCCAGATCTTATTTACCCCCCCCCGAGAAAAAAAACAAACACAAGTTTTCATTCAGACAGGAAAAAAGTGTCTAAAACTTAACTCTTATATTCTGGCAGTCCTGTTTCTGTGCTAAGTTCAACTTTGTTATGCACTAAGCCTAAAGGGACAGCTTCTCAGGGCTTTCTCGTGGTGTCTGGAGATTTCCTGCGTGATTGGAAAATCTGACGCCCTATCAACAGCTGTCCACAGTTATCTGGTACCGGTACTGTAGTTCAGCCATCTAGAGAGGGTTGGTTTTTCTCAAACTGTTCAACTGATCGACACTTGAAGGACATCATCCTGACAAGCAGATGGAAATGGCTCAAGTTTATTGAGCAATGAGGATTTCCTCTAGACTTTCATTCCTTCAGGATTTGACCTCCAAGGCTTGCAGCTTCTTTCCTCAAAGGTCAATTGAACTGAGTAGAGATTTTGAAAAATGAGAAAGTAGCCCATTAGCATTTTTTAAGTATCAGTGCTGTAAACCCACGTGTCCTTTGTTAGTGGCCTGCACGCATGTTAAAATGGTTTTCATGATTCCATGATAATCTCAGAGTAAACTTCAATTCTGCAGGCAGCACCAAAATCAGAAAAATGACTTCCACTTGAGTTTCTGATTTATTTAAGTTACATGTGAGAAAGCTTTAATAGCAAAACTACTCATACAAACAGTTTTGGCCACCTTAATTTCACCACTTAAGGCAAGAAAAAGATCAATTTGCTCAATTTTTTATTGAAGGTACATGTCTTACAAAATTGGCATGGGGGTTCAAGAAGATGAAGGCTTTGAGCAGCTTATAAAAAGAATCATCTTGGCTTTGTCTATTCTGTATCTTGATACTATTATCCATAAAGTATAGGGAATATTCATTCGCCTGGTACATGTACGTGACAAAATGTTCTCCCAAGTCCCAATAGAACGTCTTGAAAATCCTGGCTCCTCATAATCTTGTCTCTGAAGTGAACATGATGTACAAGTGTCAGTAATGTAAAATAGGTTAGAGTCTTAAAGTCAAGAGAAAACAAAAAAATCATTTCTTTTCCTTTGTTCCCTCCTGCCCCTGGCAAAATAGATTTCTTGTAAATGTCGTCATTCACTCTAGTCCTTGTGTCTCCAGCAGCAAATCGTTTTATTATTTAAAAAGTATCATTTGATGAATGGCTTTTTTCTCTGAATACAGCGTTATACAGATAGATGGAGATTTCTCCATGACTTTCACCTAAGCTGACTTCACTTTTTTCCAAAGTTTAAAGCCGGTTTCTTCTGCTATGACTACATGTAATTTCATTGTTACTCATGTGCTCTCTAAATTTTTGCATGAAACTTGATTGGCAGAAGCCTCAGGCTGAATTCAAAACCCAAAGGACTAAAAAAAAAACTTTGATGGTGATTGCAAATGGCACATTCACTGCCAATGAAGGAGATCTTCCAAAATGTGATTTCTCAACATGTACGTACTTGTAGTTCAAGTTAATTGTATTTTGTGAGTTGTTTAGGACAAGTTTCCTGTATTCATCTGCATGTTTTGTCAACATTAAAGGTCTCAAAAGGAAGCCAGAGAGTGGCAGTGACCACCAAAACTCCTGAGAAATGCCAAAAGCAATTCCTTATCTCTATCATTTCACAGTCATCACAATTGACAGTTCCGTTTAAAGACAGTACACGTGTGTGACATCCTCCAGAATACCAAAAAAATGCCTGTAGGATACTGCAGAATACCGATACATCTGTCCACTCAGGTTATTAGATGTTGTACTTCTAAGTGAATAGGGAAGACACAATGTAATGTATCACAAGCTACTGCAAGGGTTAATCAAGTCCTTAAATAATTATGCTAACTTGATGACTCAGAACTGCTTGTATAACTTCCCATTAAGAAAACAAATTGATGAAATCCTTTTGTTCCAAACATGAGCTCCAGTCCTATTCTTCACTTAGGAGCAAGGACAGTTTGTTTTCCATAAACCTTGGCCATCCTGTAACAATAATTTCCTGTACAAATGTTCTTTCCTCATTTGTCTAAAGCAGTAATTGACAGAGTAATTAAAACGTAGAAACTGATTGGAAAGTAACTCCATTTCATTGTGTTTAATTCTGGATGAAAGATGAATCATGCCCAACATATTTGTTTTGGCAAACACAAACTTTGTGTTTTTAATAGTAAAGGTTCAGTTCCCACCAATGAAGAATTAGAACTACATGTACATGTATGTTATAACAACGACATGCACAAAAACAATATTTTGATATCTTTTTTTGTGAAAATTTTTATTTTGAAAGTGTTTCTAATGACAGCTGTAAGTGGCAGGTCCCCACTGTCTGTTGTCGATAAATTTAATCAGAAAAATATTGAGTTCGAGCTTCTTTTTATTTTTGTAAAGCTTTAGAGTAAAGATGTAAACTTTTTTTAAAACTTTTTATTTCCCATATTAGGTTAACACAGAAAGATTAAATGGCTACCTGGTCACATGTGTTTACTACATCAGAACCAGTCAAAATACTCTGAACTTTGACCTTGCGGATGAACTACATGGGGTCAAAGATGGTTGTCCTGGAGATTTCTGTGCTCCACCTACTGTCATTACAGTTCAAAGTAGCCAGGGATTTCTGTCCATAGAGCATCCACTCACTCCAGGAACTAGGACAATCTTGAGTCTTAGGTTCCGTACAAAGTAAGTACATTGGTGACATCAATATATACCCGGTATGTTACCCATTGTTCCCATTAAGCACCTTCTATCCCAACCCCTTTCCTCTCTCACACTCCTCCCCCAGACCAGGACAATCCTGAGTCTCAGGCTAATGGGAAATATCCAAAAGTTTCAAGTCTAACATGAAAAACACTGATCATGGTATTTTATTCTGTAGGATCTGTGTTATCCTAATCACCACAGAATTGTCACAGAACTTTCTCTGACAAGAAATTATAGATCAGATTACATTAATAAACCCAGCTGAAAAGTGAGTCTTTGCATTGTTGTGAGATAGAAAATTGATACACAAGTAACCAAATGAAAATGAATTCTGCAACCATTTGATGCTTGAGAAAGATCTTGTCAGTCTCAAACATGTATGAATAACATGGGTACTGTTGATGAATTTATTTGCAATGTAACAAAAGAACTTCCTAGCCCCAACATCACAGGATTTGTTTCTAATTTTAACCATTTAATGAAAGTATTCCAAGTCTCGTATTTCTTAAATCGAAAAAGAGTTTTTAGTGCTTGTTAATTAATCATTTTGATAGTGTATAAAGAATTGTTCCACTGTTTTTTTTAATTTCAGGGCATCAAGTGGTCTGTTGTTTTATTTTGGTGGTCCAGCATATCTGACAGTTTACATGGATCAAGGACGACTGATCCTTGGACTCAACACAAGGGTATGTCAAATTAGCCAAGTACATGTATCTTATTACCACACATTGGTACATGTAGTTAATTGATACTCACTTGTGTGTTTTGACTTCTTTACAAATTGGTTTATTTATTCAAACTTTACTGTGGAATATCTACTCTTTGACAGGGAACTGTTAACCTCTCAGTTCTTGCAAAATTTCACATCCAAAGAAATTCTTTTCCTCTGCATGCATTAAGAATTTTGCCGGCGTACACACTGGTCAGTTTGTTCAATTACAAGTTTCATTGTTACAACAGCGTTCAGATTCCAACTTTATCTTATTAGGTTTTGTGGGTACAGAGATGTTAAGGCATCGAAAAGGTGAGATGAAGTTTGAAATTTTGCCCATTATTCCTTCGGTACATGTAGATTGGTTGAGTGGAATCGCTCGTAACTTCTTATCATGAAAGTCACTTGCACGTTATCATACATTGTGTACATGTACATCTAGGGGTCTGGAGATGGCATGTTTGCCACAACGCCATCCAACGGTCAGGTTTACAATGATGGAGGTTGGAAGTATCTACGGGTTACCAGGGAAGGAAGGGATGCAACCATGTATGATGAGCAGGGACGCCAGCTAGCCTCAGTCACCTACCGTAAGTGCCATTCCAACATTGTCAGTGTTCAGTAAAAGGCAAAATGCATGCAACAGTGTGGACTTTTTTATAGTAATAATGATCACACCAATGTGGACAGACAGGTTAGTTTTTTTTTAAATGCCCCAGTTAAAATCCTGCTCAGGCTAGATTATCTTCTGATTTTGATTTGGTTTTGTAGGTTAACAATCATTGTTTTCATCTTACTTTGAACCTTATTCTTTCTCTTCTCCTTCTGAATGCAAGCTTTTAAATATACCGGTAAATGTGCAGTTTTGCCGACAAATAAATCAGAGGAAAGACAGAATTACTTGTAGAAGGGTTTACCAGAATGGGTCAGACAATTTCCTGGAGGAGCAAGTGTAAATGTAGAGGGGTACCGAAGTGCAAACACCAATATGCTGACTTTGATCCTATTGTAGGATGAGTGCACTGTTTAATTTCCACTAAGTAGTAAGTCATGCTGTGAGATTCACTAATAAACATATTGCAAGCTGTGTCATAAGCATTACAGAATACTGATGAGTTGATAAGCATGAAATCTAGGCATTGATTGTAGTCACTGTCACCAATAGAGGGTTTGCACGGCTGCCGTCTTGCAGGCCAGTGCTTTTGTTCCACAGGATATGCACAAAGGAAGTTTCCTGGATGGCTACCATACAAAACCCCTATACATGCAAAGCCTCTTTGACAGGGCTGAGCAGATATATCATTCCACTTTTAAATTGTTTATTCTTATCTACAGCTGGTGCTGCTCAAACCCTGAATGCTGCCACCCTCCTGATCGGAGGTGTTGAGGACCCTATGACCCTTCCTGACCCTTTCCCGACCCCTGCTCGGACCTCGCTCAGAGGTTGCTTTGAAGGGCTTCGTTTCATTTCATACAGCATTACACCTGAGCCGGCAGAGCTCATCAATTTCAAGACACAGAGTAGGGCAGAAAGGTACAGTGTACATTAAGAAATCCAAAGGAGGAATGGGTTTAAGCTACCTGTCTTGACAGATAATAGTCTGAAAGTTGATTGTTCTTAAGCCCAGAAGATGCTTAGCAATAGATTGACTGATCATGAAGACGGAAAGTTCTAAGAATGAACAGCTGTCTCCAAACTCGGAAGAATTTACAAAGTATTAGGTCCAAAAATGTCAAGTTTAGCAGTTGGTTTATAGCAGACAATATCCAGTTTACTTCAAATTGCCTGCAGATTTATGATAATTGTCATTGTTTTACAATGCTTTGTTTTTTGAAAAGTGATGCAATGCCTGGCAATTTTGTCTTTCCTAACCTCAGACCTAGGGATGCTGGAAGCTTTAATCGTGTGAAAAGGAAAATTTCAAGTTACAGAAATCACCTTTCAAAATGTAAAAACCTGCTGTGTCCAACATTTACCATGAGGTGTAATTCACTGATTAAAATTGAACTAATCGGTCCTTGTTCGTGTCTGTTTTTAGGAATATCAGTCATGATGGTTGTTTTCCATCTGAAGTCTGTGAACCTGTCTGCCTAGCTCCTTCTCAAAGCTGTGACTTCGACTGTTACTGCTCACCTGGGTTCAGTCTGGTAACCCCAACTCCTCTAACCTGCCAGAATATTGATGATTGCAGCCCTGATCCATGCTTAAACGGTGCCACATGTGAAGACGGGATACTAGACTACACCTGTCACTGTACTATTGAGTTCAATAAAGGTCTGTGAGATATTGTCTAGTGATGTGTATGTTTTGAAGCACTTTTCCTTCATCTTTTGCAATGAACCATGAGTTCATTTCAGTCAACAAACCGGTAGCAATTCATTATAATGTACAATGAAATCTCTTTTTCATGTACAAGTGTGTCTTTGTTTACTGTAAATCAAAATATTTTGTAATTTGCATGTATACAAATTTCTCTCAAGCTTACAAAATCCACATCTTTCCAGACAGTTCATTTTTGAGAAAGTGCATTTGCACAGCACTTTCTTGTGCTTTAGAATACTTTGACTTCACCAGACAAATCGGACATTTCCCATTCTTACAAGCAGTCAGACTTTTTCCCATCTGTTGTTGTTCATAGCGGATGTGAGCTTTTCCTTCAATTATTGCACTCACTTGACATGTCTTAGTCTTAAGTTGACACCTTACATGCTTCATTCAAAAGCTGTAAATCATTTCGATTTCATTGGTTTGTTTCCAAGCCGTAAATTTTTAGCTTGAGGGAAAGTTGGCGGTGTCAAAAGTTCACTGTACTAGTACATGTCAGAAGAGGGAAAAAAATGGATGTGCTGAGCAAATTCTGTTTAAAGTTTGACTAGCTCACATTGTTATTTGGTCTCTGATAAGTGGGATGGTGTGGTGTGTGTATCGATGTGCTGGATATTACCAAATGCATCTTTCCACAAGACATACACTGTAAATTGGTACCTGTAATAGTAGAGATCTAGATTTTTGTCCTGTTTGAGTTGGCCCATTTTGCTAAACGGTAAGAGTGAACTGTATACTCCTGAGTTGAGATGTATTCTAGGAATGAGTGTCGGGAATCCTCAACATAACTGATGAGCAAAAGAATGTGGGTTATTCCATGAGGTTGGGGCACAATTTGTGACAGTCCTTGTTATCTTCAAAATTTTTACCACCTGTCATGACCTGCAGAGTAGGTCATTTACTCTGTAAAACTAACACACACCTCTGTATCCAGCCTTGCAAGATGTAAAACAATGTCAATTTGGAATCCACATTCAGGGAAATAGCTGTTCATCTTTATGGAACCCATGTAACAATGGACACCGTCACAAATTGTGCCCCATCCTCATGGAATGACCAATGTACATGTACATATGAAATGTTAGTCACCAAGTTGATTTCCAGTAGATTTGGACAATTTGTAGAGGTTGAATTCGTTATCTGGACAAGATTTAAAACTTTCCCTTCTTTGATTTGAATGGAAATTTAGTGCAAAACCCATTTCCCCTTCTTTGCATAAGATTTCTCTCACCACGTTTTTGTCTTGGTTTCGTCCGGTCATAAGCTTTAATCTGCGTGGTACCATGACTTTACCGGTCAATGTCTGCCAGTATTTTACTACAAGACACGGTTTAATACAGTCCAGTCAGTCACATTTTTCAGTCGAGTCTGGAGATAATTTACAGGAGCCTTAACATGCAATTCCTCTCCATCCAGTGTTCTCCCTTATAAACAGCCGTATTGACTTGATATGTGACAAAGTTATGACTTTGGTTTTGAAAGTTTCAAGTAAGGTTGCTTTCCAAAAATGTCTGAGGTGTTGTAACTGAAATAAGATTTTCAAAATCATTCTTTCAGGCAAGAATTGTTCAATACCCAACAACTGCATCCCAAACCAGTGCCAGAATGGTGCTCAGTGTATCGATTTCCTCGGAGGGTTCAACTGCACATGTGCAGACGGCTACGAGGGAACTTTGTGTGACACAGAAATTAACGAATGCCAGAGTAACCCTTGTATCAATGCAGTTGAATGTCGGGACATGGTAGCTGCATACGAGTGCATCTGTCAACCAGGTTTGTACTGGTGTATAGGCTTAAGTTATAAACCAACAATGGCGCACCTGCATTTGTATTATCTGTCCAATCTCACTTGGTACATCATTTGGTCAATCAGTCCCTGCTCGATTGTGTGGACTACATGTATCCTCAGAAGCAAATCTGTGCAACTTTCTGGTCACAATCAGATTCATGTACTTCCATGACCATTTTTTCATCAAGGAATTTTAACTACATATGCATTTATAAAATTACAGTTCAGTTTGCAGAGAATTTTTACAGTACATACACGTAGATTGTTGATATTCATGAGGGATTTCCAGTTTCTACACTTTGCTATTATGCCCTACACAAAATGTAGTATTCATAACTTTGACTTAACCATAAAATACTCAGCTTTCTAATAGCCAAACTTGTTAATGTCAACTTGAAAAAATTCCTTTAATGCGGTTTGGTTCAAACTCTCAGTTTGGGTGAAGCAAATTATCAAATTTAAGTCTCATTTTCTTGGATACAGAGGGATAACTGATAACTTTTCTGTTTATTTGTTGGTTTTTGGTCTCTAGGCTACACTGGTGCTAACTGTGAGATTGACATTGATGAATGCGAGTCTGGTCCCTGCCTCAACAACGCTACTTGTAGAGATGCTGTCAATCATTATGACTGTCTCTGTACGCCAGGCTGGCAAGGTAAGCTTGTATCATCTGTTGCTATGGCTGCATCCGAATTTGTTGTGTAGAGCTAGGTCTATGACTTTACTCCATTGGAGATGCACAGAGGTGGGCAGACAATAGACTCAGCCATAGCTCTGTTAGCCTGTCTTGGACCTATTACTCTGTCAGTTTTAGCATAAATTGAAATAGGAACTACTTGTAAGTCACTGTGTCAGTAAATTAAAAACAAGTGGAATCATATATCAACATTTGGAGTTGAAAAGTTAAACCTCAACTTGTAAATCAAATTGGTTTTGTAGGATTCTTAAAGTTATTTATTGTAATTAATACAATTATATGTTATCCATTAATAAATAATGACATAGTACTGAAATAGAACTTTTCATTGTAATTCATTTTTGAAGTTAAAGATGCATGTATATGATTAATTAGCAATGGATCAGAGGAATGAAAGGTATGAACAGGAAATGCAGGAAAGAAACATTTTTCATAAACAGATAGCAAATCTGATCTGGCCATTCCTTGGTATTGTCACCCCATTCAGGTCCCTTGTGTGGAATGAACATTGATGAATGTGTCTCTGCACCTTGCGCTAACGGTGGCACCTGCAACGATGCCGTTAACAGTTACACCTGCTCATGTGCCCCTGGATGGGAAGGTGTTCATTGTTTGCAGGACATTGATGAATGTGCCTTAGGCTTCTGCCAGAACGGTGCTAGCTGCACCCACGGTATCAACCAGTACACCTGTTTTTGTCCTTCGGGATGGACTGGGCAGAATTGTGATCAAGACATTGATGAGTGTTTATCAAACCCATGTATGAATCAAGGATTATGTGTGAATGGGAGGAATAGTTACACATGCCGTTGTGCTGCAGGGTAAGTTGGACAAATTAGATTTGTGATTGGCCTGTTTGTTTTCTTTTTAGGGTTTAAATTACTTATAAAATTTTAAATTACTTAAAATCTTTTACAGTTAAACCCCTATTATGTATTATCAGTATTTCATTTTTCAATCGTGTGTTAGTTTCTTTTCAACAGTGTTAATTTTTATGGCAAATTATTTTTACTCCTTTATTTTAGATAATTGAAGAGCATCACTGTCTTTACCTTCAGTTTAGATTGAAGCTTCAAGTAACTGCTGGTTTGAAATATTCAAACCTGTCAATAGATGCTTCAAAAGTAATTTCAATATAAGGAAAATTTTGTTTTTTCTGACATATTTATCAGGTTTATTTTTATTGGTAATTCAAGTAAGTAACTGGTCACATTGCAGGTGTTAGGAAACTTCTTATCCTTGTAATTCTCCCGACCTTTGACCTTTCAGATTTGAAGGCATTCGTTGTGAAATCAACATAAATGAGTGTGCCTCATCACCATGTTTGAACGGAGGACAGTGTGTAGATGGAAACAATTCCTTCATCTGTGTATGTTCTGCTGCCTGGGAAGGGTCACGATGCATGACACAGGTCAATGAATGTCTGAGTAATCCGTGCATTAACGGAGGTCAGTGTACAGATCTCTTGGGCAGGTTTGCCTGCGCATGTCTGACTGGCTTCACAGGTGTCAGATGTGAAGTGAATATAGATGATTGTCAAAGCCAACCGTGTGTCAATGGGGCTGCTTGTGTGGATGGAGTTAATAGTTATCAGTGTCTTTGTAGGGACGGGTATACCGGTTTGCTGTGTGATGTAGACATTAATGAGTGCGCATCATCACCATGTGTGAACGGCGGAACCTGCTTGAACCTCGTGAATGCCTTCCGCTGTTTATGTGTCACTGGCTACGGGGGGCAACGTTGTGAATTAGAGATTAATGAATGCCAGTCACAACCTTGCTTCAACGGAGGAGTGTGCCAAGACAGATTCAACGGCTTTGACTGCACATGTGCAGTAGGATACGAAGGAGTCCGCTGTCAGAGTGAAGTCAACGATTGTCTCCCCAATAACAACTGTCAAAACAATGCTCTGTGTATCGATGGCCGTAACACTTACACCTGTGCTTGCACTGCGGGATGGACTGGCAATATCTGTGACATCAACATTGATGATTGCCTGTCATTACCATGTCAACACGGTGGACAGTGTATCGACTTGGTCAATGGTTTCCGATGTGAGTGTCCCAGTAACTTCCAAGGTCAGGTTTGTGAGCTTGACGTCAATGAGTGCTTGCTTCAGCCAAGTCTGTGTCATCCCACGCAGACACAGGTGTGTGAGAACACGTATGGAGACTTCAACTGCCGATGTTTCCCTGGTCAGTATGAGGCGTTTCTTGTGTCTATTGATGAATATCATTGACTAATCCCCTAATCTGTCCAGATCCTTTGAAGTCCTCTGAGAGGTTTTGAAGGATTTGGGAGGATTTTGGAGGATTAAGGAAGTTATGGTTCATCTTGTGCATTATATTTGACTGGAAGCTCTTTTTTAATTACTTGAAGCAAACAGGATGGATATGTACCATTAGTTATTGGTCACTGGTGAATTTTGGAGGATTCAGGTGCCCAGAAAAATACTCAGAGATGGGGGTTAATTGGGTTAGTTAATTGTGAATTAACTGGTTTGTTGATTAGGAAATGTACCTGTGGGTCTTGTGAAATGACATCACATATCCATGTTCAGTTGGAGAAGACTTTTTAAGAAAATTCATTAAGGTAGTTACTGTGATCATGCAGTGTTTCATCAGGGTTGTACAGTCTACCAAAAGAGATGGCGAGATCAAGTCTATTGTTGAAGTCATATTGCTATGATGTAGTTTTACCTCATACCTCACGCCTTGTAAGGCTCTTTTTTTATTTCAGGCACGTGTGATGTAAGCGATTACTCCTCATTCTTTCATCTCTCTTTGCAGGTTTTTCAGGCAAAACCTGTGAGCAGAACATTAACGAGTGTCAAAGCCAGCCATGTTTCTTTGGAGGCACCTGTCAGGATTTAGCCAATGGCTACACCTGTCAATGTCCTGAGGGGTTCCTGGGAGTTCACTGTGAAGCTATTATCAGAGAGTGTAATTTCAACCCTTGTGGTGTTAACTCCGTTTGTGTGGAAAATCCTACAGGTGAGATACTACTCCAGAATTAAACTATGATGTTCATGAATGGGATTCAAAGCTTAGCCACCTTAACACAGGATTAGCATTAGCAATACAAACCACATCATATCTATCAGCCTAAGTGGGATTCGAACACTGGTCAAAAAAGGTGAAGATTTAGTGAAGAACTAGTGAAGCTCTTGGTGAGAAATTTCAAGTGTATCCTACGTGGTGAGTTGATGACTTTATTCTGAGTGGTTGTCAGACCCAGGTCATGATGGTGGAAGCCAAATGACCTTCCACTAACCATATCACCATTTCTCTTTTCCAGGTGGTCATAGGTGTTACTGCACCCCTGGTTACCACGGTGATTCATGCCAGTTTGAGGTCTTGGAATGCGGTTCAAATCCATGTCAAAATAATGGGCTGTGTGGAGACTTTGTCAATGGATATGTCTGCACATGCCTACCAGGTATATGCTGAAGATCTTTATATGTCACCCATCTCAATTTGAATCTGAGCGACCAAAATTTATGATTCAATTTACATAACTATTTTAAACTCCTGCAGGGTTTGACGGAATAAATTGCGAGATCGACATTAATGAGTGTGCTAGTTTCCCATGTGGTAACAATGGTTACTGTCAACAACCAGAAGTTGGCAGATACGAATGCACCTGTCAACCTGGCTATAGTGGAACCAATTGTCAGAATGACATTAATGAATGTGAGCTACACACACCATGTCAAGCTTATCAAGTCTGCTTGGATCTAGTCAATGGATTCAGGTAAGACAGTGAGCAGTAGGCACTTTTTAAGTCTTCCATGTAATTGAGTAGCTGTAGAGGTAGTGTTTGTTTGTTTGTTTGTTTATTTTTATTAAAAAGCGCTTTGAGTGTATTTAAGTTTAGTCATGTTGGTAGCTTAACTGTATTACTTAAAAATTCATACAAAGATTCTTTTTACAAGGTTTTGCAGCTGCCGAACCAGAGGGATTACGTCTGAATAGAGGCTAAAAAACATGGAAAAGTGTGAGAAATGTTTACACATTGGGAAAGGGGGAAAAACAGCATTCTTCTATAAACACGTCATTGTCCATACACAGGTTGTGAACGCTATCAATAATGACATTTTAAATAATTTTTTTTTCTATTTTTTAATGTTTTCTAAAATGATTTTTTACGTGAATGTTAAAGGTGCGAGTGCCCAACTGGCATGGAAGGTCCTAACTGCAGTGTACCCATCGACAGTTGCTTGAGTGCACCTTGCATGAATGGTGGTGTGTGCGTTGACGGTGACTTCCAGTATAGCTGCCTCTGTGGCTCAGGGTACCAGGGAATCAACTGTGAGATAGACATTGACGTATGTGATCCTCAACCTTGCTTCCACGGTGGGACATGCAGCAGGGTACCAAGTGCTACGCTGCTATTCACATGCCTCTGTGCTGAGGGATTCACTGGTAAACATATCCAATATTTTATTGTTTTTGGTTCGGTTTGTCATCCGTGAAGCTTATTATCTAATTTCCTGTCCCAAACTTGCATGCTTGTAACATTGACCACAAGACCAAAAATGTATCTTCAACTGTATGTATTGGGAAACAGCGTCTGAGGTTACCCTGTTGGGATATTTCAGAATTCATTTGAAACATCTGTGATCTCTCTTCCTCTTTTCCTTTGCCCTTCTTTTCATTTCGTCATCCTGACCACTGGAAAGTGGAAAGATGTCGGTGTAAGAGGAGGGAGGAAGTATCAGATTTAACCGTGTCAGGAAATCCTGCAAGAAATGATTCTGAGGAAACCCACATGACAAAGCATCGACTGAAACTAAGCCATTGACCTGATAGGCTGCTAGTCTGGGTATTAGTGGGGAAATGCCAAGGAGAAAAACAGGTGTATCTCGACAGCAGCAAAGCCAACATCGTTGTCCTTTCATTTGGGTCACTGTCCTTCATGTGGGTTTAAATCTATAGCACTGATAGAGTTGGTTTAATGTTTCAGAGAGAAATGTTCACCATCCCAATTAGTTTCATGCCACTGCTCTGCTCTAGAAAACTACCATTTTTGAAAAACCTGGCTCTTTGAGGTTTAGAAAATTGGTATTTTTGGTCTTAATCTTGGAAATGATCCATTTAGTCACTTGACTTCCTGCGATGTTAGTCACATGACCAGCAGGTACATGTAACTAGTACAGACAGCCGCGCAGACATCAAACCTGATTTTTGACCCTTGACCTCTCCCTCAGGTGCACAATGCGAGGGTGATATCTATGACTGTCGTTCCAGTCCTTGTCTTAACAATGGCACTTGTGTTGAATTCACTGATGGAACCAATGGATTCACCTGTGTCTGTACCGATGAGTATATTGGAAGTTTCTGTGAAATCTTCAAGGAAGGTTGTTTGTCTGGGCCATGTATGAATCAAGGAACATGTGAAAATACAAACCAAGGTAAGCACCTCAAACCAACTGGACAAGAACAAAATACAAACGTTTCTCTTTCTCTTCAACTCAGTGGTTTGTTTGGTATTGTCAGGCATGCAACTTTTCCTTGAATCAACTAATTTCCTCTTTTTTCGCTTCACATTTATGCCTTTGAAAATTGAAGAACATTGTACAAAGTCTTGTAAAGATTGGAAGTTCCTTGCTTTTTTGTCAAAGTCCAAGTTGCATGCTTGTCTTGTCTCCATCTTAGACTTCAGTCTCCAAGAAGAGCTTCAAGATTGTTGTACTTCATTCCAAACATTGACATTTCAAACATACTTCTCTACAGGTTTTGTTTGCCATTGTCCGGATGGATGGTCAGGTACCCAATGCCAACAAGATATCAATGAGTGTCTGAGTAATCCCTGCTTGAATGGCGCTCTGTGTGTCAACAGTCCACCAGGCTCATTCCAGTGCTTTTGTCTTGAGCCTTATTGGATCGGGAATCTCTGTGAGATTGATGTGTTGGAATGTCAAGCCATGCCACCACCATGTAGGAATGGAGGAGTCTGTATCGAACAGGTTGGTGAAATCATGACTGTGGCTTTGTTTGAAAAGACATGGCTGTGGCTAACAGCAACACATGCTTAAATGAGAAGTCAATTCAGCCTCTTCCAAATGAATGTGTTATATTTGGCCATGGCCAAGTACTTTGGTCACAGCTTAAATGTCTCTTTCCATAGCAGTGATTTGATGTATTCAGCATCATGTGGTAATTCTCTGATGTGTTACATCAGTCTTAGGCCATTGACATGCTCTCAACCTTGTCTGTTATAGAAGCCCGATTGGATCTTTTGGTGACAAGCAAGGAAGAATTGTGAATTCTTAGACAGATAATTTGATTTATTCTTATACAGCAGAGATAAGAAACCTGTATCAGTCGTGTTGAGGTTTGAACCCTGTCACAGCCTTGATTGACAATGCCAGTAACATTATATCACCCAGTCTGTCTGAGCAATTCTTTTATCACACATTGCACAGTGGTTTAAAATCGTACCTGACCCGGACATCAGAGAATACAGTCGAAATACTTCGACATACATTTATAATAACAATTACAAAGGTATTTGGAAGTTATTTAGAGTCTGCCGGGTACTCAAGTTAGACGAAGGAAGGTGTTTCCGAGACGCGATATGGAAAAAGCTCGCCAAAATCGTCCGTCGTGAGTAAACGACAGCGCCCTCTGTTGACAAGGTTTTGTGAAGAAATGTCTCTCGCGCGCCACAATTTGCTTCGTGGATGTTTCACGCATTACAAACGGATAGTCACGTTATTTGATATCAAAAGTGGCAAAATGTGTTTCATCACAAAATAAGGAAAAATCGTGGCAAAACAAGAACAAAACATACTTTTGTGTTCTCTGAGCTGTTCTTACAGAAGTGTAAGTTTATTGCTGTATCTTGTTCTCTGTTTCGCTGAGTGGTCTCTAAATGAAATAATAGGGTCATTCCACGAAGTTGAGACACGCTTTGTGACAGTGTCCCTTGTTACATAAACAACCCTTACAGCCTGTTATTTTTACATTATCACAGAGTTAACTCATATTACTCTGCAAGGATAAAGCACAACCTGCAAGAACCTTGCAAAATTTATATCAATGTCAATTTCGAATCCACATGCTGGAAAAATATGTTTAAGGTTGCGGATGTAACAAGGAACACCGTCACAAAGTGTGTCTCAACTTTGTGGTATGACCCAATAGCAAAAGTAACAAGGTATGTTGATTATTTTAATTTCTTTCAAACCGAGCAGGCCCACGTAAATAAATATCGCTGTGATATTTCCTCCAGCTGATCTTTTCTCCAGGAAACAATATATAAAATGATACCTGTCAGAGTAGGTTATCTAGATGAGGAATGAATTAAAATGTTTGTCTTAGATGTGGACTCCGAAATCTGTCATTTTCTTGGGGCAGGAGCGAACATGATGATCCATGTCACAGTATGTACAGTTGTTGGTGTAACGAAAGGAGCGCACTACTGGGTCGGATTTCGGCCATAAACGATGAAAGACGTCAGTCAAATTATCTTCTTGGGTCGTTTTCCGAGACAATTGCTCTCTTAAAACGAAGCTGGTTCCTGTCTAGCTGTAGCGACGACGTTGAACGCGCGATAGCGATCCCGTGCAATGTGTTGTACGAATGTCGGCACCAGAGGGCGCTGTTTATTTCTTCGTCAACGCGCGTTAATTCGGGCCGAGGACTGCTCACAAAATTATTTTTTTCGGCACAACGATGAATTGCGGCAATTTTCCGCTTGATTATCTTTGTAGCTAAAACATCAATTTACCAATTTATGAATAAAGTAAACATTTTTGCCATGGCCGTTAATGGCCGATTTTAAGTATGTATCATCAAAGACATTGGTGAGTATATTAAGCTAATTTGAAAACTGCGACATAATTTACCATTCCAAGTTGCAGCGAATTTTTGCACTTTCAACTAGATATTTCACATCAAAGGTCACATCATCTGAAAGAGTGTTAAATAGGCTACAAAATAACGTAAAGGTTTATTACTAGATATTAGATTATCTAATAGAAAACAGGGGTTTTAATGTTGCATGAAAGTTCCCACTGTAAAATGTCCAACCCAGAACAAGAAAGTCATCATTACGAAAAATAGTGAATTATACAAGAAATATCATGGATGAAAACGTTTCAAGAGCAAAAATAATTTTATTAGATACCACTGAACAGAAAAAAAGCATAAACTCATGAATTTTTTTTTTTACAAATGTCTGCATCCTAAACCACTGTGCATTGTCAATAAATGATGACTTGTGAGTTGCTTTTGCATTGTGTCATATTAGCCATTTTTTTTTTCTTTTCAGGCTGGTGCTGACCCATTATGCAACTGTTCCATCGGTTTTGAAGGCCCTCGTTGTGAGGCAGAGATTAATGAATGTGACTCTGCACCATGTCAGAATGGTGCACAATGTCAAGATATCGTGGCTGGCTATCTATGCGCTTGTGCATCAGGCTACCAAGGTTGAAAGCAGATTCCAATTTTAGCTTTCTCTGAATCCTACCCCTATCTTGATTTCTCTGCCAGAACACCCCAACCCCTTAAAAGCAAGTTTTCCAAAGCTTTGAGGATTCACATTACTCTGAAATAATCTTCCATTGTAGTTCTGTACGCAACAATTGCCTATCTACGTAGTTCAGTGAAAATGTAGAGCCAATGTATCACATGAATTTATCCTCTCAAAGTATATTTTGTAAATTCCTTGCTCAGTGTGTCTGTTTTCTTAACGAAACATGTAAGTCTTAAATGAGTTTTATTTCAGAAATTAAATACTTAAACATTTAGGAAATATTGGACAGTTAATACAATACAAGTTTAATATTCTTTACCTAGGTAACCATTGTGAGTCTGAAGTCAACGAATGCATCTCGACTCCCTGTCAAAACAATGCAACTTGTAATGACTTTGTCAACGGTTATAACTGCACATGTGCAGAAGGATATAATGGAACGCACTGTGAGTTCAACACGGATGAGTGTAGATCCAATCCGTGTTTGAATAATGCCACGTGTCAGGATTTGGTGGACAGTTATCTGTGCATTTGCCCACCAGGATTTGCAGGTAAATAAGATGTCAACTTGGATGAAATTGGCATTATCAGTGCCTTTATCACTGGGACAAATGTCCAACAAGTTCTTTGTTTTATGAAAAATGTTTTCTAAGAAATAGTTTCATTTGCCCTGGTTTTTATATTTTCACAGTGTCAATCTCATTGTTATTAATATTTTTATGTATGATGGAGTCAGAGTGAATATTCATGGTTGCTAATAAATATTTATAATTCTCCAGGAACACACTGTGAGACTGAAATAGACGAATGTACCTCCAGTCCTTGTTTGAATGGTGGAAATTGCACCAATCTCATCAATGCCTATGAGTGCTTCTGTCCAGCAGGATACACAGGTAATGTTGTCAGTTTCTGTCAAAGACACAATCATATCAGGTAATATTAAGCACTGTGGACTGACATGGCCGATCAGTAATGCAACATTCAAAGATTTAACCCCTTACATATTACAGTCTTTGGTTGACAGAATAATTCATGAATGCTTTTCAGCATGATGCAAACTTTTTCCTCAAGATCTCATACCTCAGCAGGAAAACAAGGTAGACTCATTCCTCACAAACTTTGCTGTTTCTCAGCAAATTACGTTTTGGTTTCGTTTTTGTTTTTTGGGTTTTTTTTGCTCTCATTTTTCCTTCCATTTTTCAGGCATTGCTTGTGAGTTTGACATTAATGAATGTGCTTCCAATCCATGCATTAATGGAGAATGCTTTGACTTCATTGATTTCTACAATTGCTCCTGCAGTGCTGGATATGAAGGTAAGGATCCCAAACAATTGAAAACATCTGAAGGTTTTTGTTTTCCAATTCAGATTTCCTTTTTACCTTTTACCTCTATCCATTAAAGAGAACTTCTTCAAGCAAACCTGATTTTATTTGTCTTTGTAGGTTATAACTGTGACATTGATATCCAGGAGTGCGCATCTAATCCTTGTCAGAATGGAGCTGAGTGTACTGAACCAACCCTTGATACCTACCGGTGTGTTTGCCCCCAAGGTGAGAATTCTAGATTCATGGCTTAGTTTTGTTTGAAATGGAGTTAGGAAAGAGAATACTGCCACATGTATATTGATAAATATTATTCATTGCTACATAACAACAACAATAACAACAAGCACATGTAAAGCGCCCTCTATCTAACAAACTATTCCGAGGCGCTGTATTATCATTATCCCTGTACATTGGGCTCACACATCATCTGAACATTCCTGAAACCATCTCATCTTCCCGGGGAGTATACTAGCCCAGTGCTGCCATTTTGGCGCAAAGGGCTAAATAACTGTGTCTGCCCTGACAGGTACCCATTTACTTCTGGGTGGAGAGAGGCACATAGGGGTAAAGTGACTTGCCCAGGATCACAACATGCCACCAGCTGGATTCGAACTCCTGACCCTATGATCAGAAGCTACAAACTCTAAACACCAGGCCACATGCCTCCCCATCACAATGGTGATGGGAAAACTTAAAATTAAGCATCAGTGCTCTACTGCATTTGTTCCAGGAACCTCTGGCCTTACCTGTGGCACAGTGGAACAAGCCAGTTTTGCAGGTAATGGTGCATTGCAGTTGTCACCCTTGGCCGCTTACACTGCAGGCATAGGGGGTCAAGGTAGGAAGAGACGGGCTATCACTCAGATGCTTGTATCATTGGAGTTTGTGACAACCATTCTAAATGGAATTCTTATCTACAATCAAGGGGTAAGTTTAATTTTTTTTCTTTGCAAGTTAGATTTGAATAATAGCAATGTATTGGCAGCGTGCATGCACAGTTGAGGTTAGTAATTTTCCCCACCTATAAATGAACCTGGTTAGCTACACCACAGTAAATAACGGCTTATAATTGCCTGTGATGCTGAAGGCATAATCTTGTTGCTGTCAACAGATCCAAACCACTGGACGTATTGACCATCTTGCAATTGAGCTATACAAGGGCACCCTCTATGTCTCCATCAATGTTGGCTCGGAGACGCTGTCAGCGATGTTGGGCAGTGGACTCAATGATGGTCGTATGCACAAAGTCTCAGTCAGCATTGTCAACCTGATTGCTGGAATTGCTGTTGATGATGGGCAGTGTGGGTCAGATTGTGTGGCAAGTCTTGAACCCTCTGCTGCAGGTGGGGAGCTTGAATTAAATGGACCGCTTTACATCGGTGGTGTTGGGCCTGATGTCACACCTTACATGGTGTCAAAGTTGAAGACAACAGAAAATTTCATTGGTTGCCTAGAGGTTAGTCTCACCACGAATATTCATAAGTAAATGATGCTCTGTTATAAAGTGTAAACATCTTCTAAAATATTCTTAACATTTGGAACTGAAAGTGTAACAGTTAAATTAGAATTCCTTTTTAAGTTCCTAAATTTGTCCTACTTTGTTTCTCACACAGAATTTGAACATCAACAATGCACTTGTAAGCCTGTCCGCCCCCACAAGCCAAGCTGTTCCGCCCCTCGCCCCTGGCTGTCCCTACTCTAATCACTGCCTTCCCAATCCCTGCATGAATAGTGCTCTCTGTGTTGACCTCTGGTCCAACTACACCTGCGAGTGTCGGGTCGGGTTCAGAGGTCGCCAATGCAACATACAGACCTTGGCAAGCTTCACCCCTCAGAAGTTCCTCCATTTTGCTTCAGGAGTCGTTCCGGATGATCCGATCACCAGCATTCAGTTTGCTTTCAGTGCTGCTAATGCACAACCTGGTCTCATCATGTACATGGTAATGAGGGTTTTTTCATCTCCTATTGCCAGGAATATTAATCGTTTCAAATATAACATGGTGGACAAATTTCCCCGGGAATTGGGTAGACACTGACAATCCAATCTTTGTTTTGGCATTAGCTGGATTCGAACATGGGTCTCAGAAATGGAAGTTAAAGAAACTACCATATTACTGGTAATTGGTCTTTATGGCTCCTTATGAAATGATTTCTAACTTCTTTGACCTTATTCCTCATTTCACATTCTCTCATCTCCTCTCAGCCATCAGGTATATCAGTGGTCTTAATGGACAGGCATGCCATCAAGGTAGAGATATTAGTCCTAGGTGGTGTATCAGCAGCTGAAGCAGGCATGAACCTAGCTGACGGTGATTGGTATCAAGTCCGACTAACCATCAATGGATTTCAACTTACCATTCAAGGTACTTGCTAATGAAAGAATTGATCTAAATGGACAGTAAAATGATAAGATGTTCCTATCTCATTGATTTATTCAATGGTATTCATAGCTAACGTTGACTAGAAGTTTGCATGTGGAAATATTTTTATATTTGTATCTTATTAATCTCAATAACAATGTTCCAATTAATTTTCAGTGACTAACGAGGCAACAGGTCAGGTGTACACAGGTACTCTCCTTGCACCTCCTTCTATTCAACTCAACTTGCCTATTTTGTTTGGTACACTACACCAAAACCCTACATTCCAGCCTCTCAGAGATACACTACAAGTTACACAAAGGTAATGCACCGCATTAGTTAGGTTATTCAAACAACCAGAAGGATTTTTGACTCAAGTTTTGTTTCTTATATAGGGTTTCTTTGTAGTAAGGCCAAATGCCAGTTTGAGGATACATTAAAAGAGGGGCAAGCATGTATGCAAATGAACAAAGCAAAACCCAGAGTTTTAGCGTTTTTTAAAGTTTGACAGCTGTAGACACATACTTCGCTGCAGTGGTTGATTTCTTTATGGATATTCAGCAATTTTAATTTTGTGTCTCTGTTGTCTACAGTTTTACAGGTTGCATTCGAGATGTCTACATCAACGATGTCAACATTGAACTCCAGAGGTCTTCAGCCTATGAGTTGACTCTTGACCCACAGGTCGCTGATCCAGGTTGCCCTCGTGAAGAGACGTGTTTTCCTCAGCCTTGTTACAATGATGGAGTGTGTATACCAGGATGGAATGGGTTCGAATGTCAATGCACTGCCGACTACTTTGGGACAACTTGTGAAGAAGGTAAGGAATATTTGAGATTCTAATGCCAAATTGCTTCTCATTATTCACAGAATTAATTGTTTCCCTGAATGAATACCATCATAAAGTGTTCTGATATCACTTGCATTACATATTCCCAAATGATTTCAAGTTTTCTTGAAAGAAATTTCCAATAAAATGATTGCACACTTTCAAAGCATTCGGACTTATCATCAAGTATTTGACAAGAGTTTTGAACCATTTTAATCTTCAATGTAGTGAGTGCCTCAACGTTTAATGGCATGGATAGCAGTCTTCGTCTGATTGTCGATACTCAGCTCGTCAGCTTCGGGGATCAGTTTGGTATCAGTTTCCGTACTCGTGATATGAACAGTGTGATTATGCTGGTTAGACTGTTTAGTAAGACCAACACCAGAGTGGATCATATGTTACTCGGTCTAGATCAGACATCAGGAGCTCTGCAATTGGAAACAAAGTTTGGAATCGGTGAGTAGTGAGAAAACTCCATATAGCACACAAGAAATGAGAATGTCAAGGGTTGCTTTACTCTGCTTTAGGGTCCTTGATTTGTCCGTGTAGCGCCCTCAACAACTTTGATACCAATCCTATCGTGAGAGAAGATCTCGCTAACCTATATCCATGAGAAATGCTCCATGTTGAGTGTACATGCCAGCTGGAAACCCAACATAAAGTTGTTCTGTTCACATTTCAAATCAACTGATTTAATATGAAAAGTCTGTCTCTTCTGTGATTCAGCTGAAAGTGTGCTGGCAATCACTACCAATGCATCTGATGCCGAGTGGCAACAGTTGTCATGGACACGCCACCGTGGTAACATCATGGTCAACTACAGAGGGCAGCAGTTTGTGTTAACAGGTGACTTTCCTATGCACAGTGTGGACAGAAGTGCCACAGTGGAGATATGGGTAGGCGGCCCAGTGGACACAGGCAGTGGTAAGAAACGTAGTGGAACTTCAATATTGGAAAAAATGTACTGATGTCATTTATAAAACAGCAAAAGCCGTTACAGCTGTGTTCCATATCTCTACTTTAGAATAAGCCAATCCACAAAGTCTGCAAATATTTCCCTGTCATTTTATGCTTAACATTATCATACATAATAACAACTTTCTATGACCAAACTCTTTTATTTCTGCCTATTTCTAACTAGGTTTTGCAGCAGTCCAAACCATTCCAGACTTTGTCCACAGTCTCCACTAAAATATTCAGCGCATCCACTACATTTCCACTAGTATTCCACTCTCAACATTATCAAACACACTACCTTGGAATCACAAAAACTGAATTTTTTTCTTTTTTTCTTTCCAGGCTCTGCAGCAGCTCAAACCCTTCAAGGCTGTGTCCGCAATCTCTACTTCAACAATCAACGCATCCACTACCTATCCACCAACTCTCCACAACCTGGCATTGCTATCAGCAGCCCTAGGGGACAGATCACCTATGGTTGCACAAGTGTGGATGTCTGCAATCCTAACCCCTGTCCTGTCAACTCATTCTGTGTGGATATTTGGAATGCCTTTGATTGCATTTGCCTTGAGGGTTGGGAGGGAGTGCAGTGTAATCAGAGTATAGACGATTGTATAGGTGAGATTACATTTGAATGAAGACAATAGTTGAGTAACTTTATTCTTTGTCCTATTTTGATACTGTGGAACGCCGCTATAACCAACATGACAGGGTCCACGCTAAATGTTCGGTACAGCGGTCATTCGGTATAGCGAAATTAACTGCCGAATGTTTTGTTGCCATGTTGAATAGCACCCTCTCTTGTCTAACTGAAGTGCACCCTCTTGTGATACTATGACTCGCTGTTTTCGTGATGTTTTGCCGTTGCATTCTAGTTTGAGGTTTCTAGAAATGTATCTGTTAATTATTTTTGTTTTTGCATGAAATCTTGAGTTACAAAATTGATATTTAATTTATCCTAAAAGTCGTGAAGCTACCGCTCAAGATCGATCTCTGATATATGCTGTGGCCTATCTCGGTTGATTTGCAATTGCATAATGTTCGGTAGGTTTTGTGCACAAAATATTGGGAGCCAAGGTCGATGTTTGGTACAGCCGAGTGTTCGGTATAGCGGTGTTTGGTATAGCGCCATTCCACTGTAGATGTCGACCTTTAAATTTCCATGAAAGGTTTAAGTTTTCTGTCGACCTTGTTGTTTTTATATTGTTTTCAATCTCATATTTCCATTGTTTTTGCTTTTAGAGAATAACCACTGTGATTTAGATTTCATGCTATAGTTAGGAATTGTGCCATTGTTGAAGATTTTTCTTTTTTAATAACAATTTTTCCCTCTGTCATATTGTTTTCAGGCAACCGTTGTATGAATAATGCCACCTGTCAAGATGGTCACATGACCTACACATGTCTCTGCCCGGCTGGACTGACTGGTGACCTCTGTGACATTGAAATCAATGTCTGTGACACCCAGCCTTGCAATGTACAGAATGCCCTCTCTTGTCAACCTGTGTTCCCATTAGATTACACCTGTACATGTGTGCCAGGATTTGAAGGCAAGAATTGTACTCAGGATAACAGATTATGCACCCAGAATCCCTGTCAAAATGGAGCTACCTGTACGCAGACTGCTGACAATCTCGTTTACACGTGTGCATGCCCAGATTTCTACGAAGGAACGAATTGTGAAATTTACAATCCGTGCTTCAGACATGATTGTTTGAATGGAGCCGCATGCGTACGGAATGGGACAAATTATACTTGTAATTGTTTGAGCGGGTTTTATGGTAACTTGTGTCAGTTTGTTGATGGCTGTCTTCAAAATCCCTGTCAACATGGTGGGATGTGCGCCCGGAGTATGAGTGACTACACATGCACGTGTACTCAACATTACGAAGGTGTGAATTGTGAAACACCAATTGATCAATGTGAAGTGAATCAATGTTTAAATGGTGCGACATGCTTCCATGACACATCTATGCCCGAGGTTAACTTCACTTGCACCTGTGCTGCTGGTTTCATAGGTTCATTGTGTGAGACTAATGCAAACGAGTGTGATTCTAATCCCTGTATGAATGGTGGACAGTGTAACCAATATTTAGTGGGAGACGTCAACTTCCCTGGGTATGAGTGCACTTGTGTTGCAGGCTACACTGGCACACTATGTGAGACAAATATTAATGAATGTGAGAGTAGTCCGTGTTTGAATCAAGGTCGGTGCATTGACCAAATCAACGCCTACACGTGTGTTTGCGTTCAACCTTACAATGGTACCAATTGCGAGCTAGACACGAGAACTTGCCAACAGTCATTATGCCAAAATAGGGCACAGTGTGTCGACATTGGCCCTGGCCTCGGGATACAGTGTCTCTGTACCTTGGGTTTTGGAGGCGAGTATTGCTCCGATGAAATCAATGCTTGTCATAGCAACCCATGCCTGCAGGGTGGGTCATGTGACTACATTGGACCATGTGACTGCCCAGTTCTCCCCCAGGAAGCTATTAATTGTGGACAAGACGAGGCCTGCCAACGACAAGCTTGTCAACGAGATTCATCCTGCACCTTGCGTTCAATAGCATTTGAATGTAACTGTACCAACACTGGATATGAAGGATTACTATGCGATCAAGACATTGATGAATGTGTTACTAATCCCAACGCTTGTTACAACAATGGTAAATGCATCAATGTGCCCAGTTCTCACCAGTGTAACTGCACGGGTACCGGCTTCACTGGACAGTTCTGCACAGAGGATATCGATGAATGTTTAATCAATAACCCTTGCATGAATGGTGCTCGCTGTATCAACAACCGGCCATTCTTTGAATGTCGCTGTAACGATGGATTTAATGGCACACTCTGTGAGACAGATATTAATGAATGCGCAAGTAATCCATGCCAAAACGACGGCACTTGCACGGACAAGGTCAACGGCTTCACTTGTAATTGCACCAATACGGGGTACCAGGGAGCCATTTGCAGTGAGAATATTGATGAATGTGTAACTGGTTCTCATCGTTGTCTGAATGGTGGAACATGCCAGGACTCAATTGGCAGTTACACCTGTATATGCAGCAAGGAATATTTGGGTAAGATGCGGCTCCTTTCAACAGTTACATGCACACACAAAGTCTCAAACAAATGGGCTGTGTAAAGACAGAATAAATTTAAGAGTTAAGATGTGAAACACAAGCAGACATCTACATTAAGGTTCCAAGTCCTTAAGAATGACATTTTTATTCTTACTTTGTGTTTGTTTAATCCATTCCTTGCTGGGACTTGTGTATGTATGGTAATCTTTTACATGACTGTGTATTTTGTGGAATAGTGTGAGTTACTCTAACCAATTTCGTTTCCTTCCTACAGGAGATTTCTGTGAAGTTACAGTAGGGAGGCAGATTGAGCCTATCCAAGTCATCATACCTTTAGTCATCTTAGCCATCCTGTTGGCCTGCGCCGCCGTCTACATTTGGTGGTACCTCAAGCAATCACGCAAGATGAAAGGCAAATATAACCCAGCAAAGGAGGAATTAGCTGGAGGAATGCCCATGGCAACCTTTGATCTGGAGACAGATGAAAGGTTAATATGAGAAGACATGGTAACCTAGCAACTGAGGAATAAGATGAGGCCATGCCTCGGGTTTTGTAAGGAGCCAACTTCTCACTCAGACTCAGTGTATTTGAATCAACTCTGACAACATGATCTGAATAGTAAGCTCCACACACATTCCTTATACTTCCATTCAGATTTGAAGTGTTTGGCAAAGTAATACCAAACAACCTGTTAACAACGCAGAGAGTTCGACAATCCTCTGAATTTACAAGAAGCAAAGTCACTCATTTTTAAACTGAGACTAATTTACTGAACATGGAAAAAGGGTGGAGATAATGTCATCTTAGGTATAAAGATGAAGTGGATGTGGGAAAGGTGGCCTTTGACCTTTCAGGAGCTGTTGGTTTCTGGAGAGGTAGCAAGGAGAAGTATTACCAGTCATGGCCCAGAATCAAAGGGAGAAATAATCTGCCAAGAAAAGTCTGAGTTTTGTGAAATATTCCTGTTTTATTCCTAGTTTTTATTTCCAGGACCCTCAGATAAGTTGTGGTGTCTGTGTTTCACTTTGTGGTTTTCTTAATTGTAGGACTTCCAATTTGGTCCAGTTTCAGGGGTATATCCAAATTTTTCAAAAGGGGGGCCGTGGATCCAGGATTTTCCAGACGGGGGGGGTATGAACTGAAAAGTTTAGTGTCACGTCTGGAGGGAGGTTGGGTAAGTGGCAGCAGAATTGTTGCCTTTTATGCCTTTGCCACATCTGTGGGGCTCGGTGCCCCACTTTGTTTCCCCCTTTGTCTTTTTCTTCTCTTTTTATTTATTTATTTTTTTTGGGGGGGGTGCACCCTCCACACCCCTCATCCGCTCCTGAGGTTGTACTTACGTGTATAATTGTGTTATCTAGTGAATGTTTAAAATATCAATACATTTAATCAGATTTATGAACATATGCATTGCAGTTTGCCGTGCAACAGATTTATGCTGTCAACTCTTTTATAACAAGGTTTAATGCAGGGACATAGGGATTAACCTTGTTACAGAGGACAAAAAAAAAATCAAGCGATTGAACTCTGAGAATGAGATTGTTATAACACTGTTCTTAATATCCAGAGTTGACTATACAGTGTGTGTGCTTTAGTAAGAAAAAAAATCCCATGGAACATTTTTAGTTTCATTTTAGGTGTTTAGAACTGAGCCACTTCCTACTTCCTGAAGTATGCAGAAACACTTCTTTAGCTGAAGTTGCTGAAGTGTGTATGCTTCTTTTATGTTTGAAGTAACCAGAAAGTGTATGCTCGAGGCAGCACGACTCCTAACACACTCACACATGTGTGTCCATGTATTGATTAACTTGGCTCAGTCAGGCACGTTGCAATGGCCTTCAAAGTGGTTAGCCTAGCTCACCTACTAACTCTCATGCCTAGTGCATTATTGACGGGAGTTACAATGACCTTACAAAGTCTTTTATCAGTGTGTATCTGCGCTTAATGTACCTTTAAATTGTGCCTTTCTTAAAGTAGTTCTTTGTTAGTAATTGAAAAACCAATAGCAATCAAATTGCCGTGGGAAATTCACTGAAGCATTCCAAATTGAGCAGTAAAAGTCCTTTCTTCATGAAGCAATAACAAACACAAACATGGATTACTACAGTTTTCTCCCTTTTCTGTGTGCCATACAGTATGCTTGGTTTATTTTGCACCTGTGATCCAAATTTGTGAATTTTGTGCCTTGAGGAGGATCAATTTAACAACGTTGCCAATAGCAACATTCTCTGGATTTGTATTATGATACAACGAATGGGTCGTATTCCACTCTTAAATTAACATTTGTACTTAATGTCATATCGTTTGTATTTGAGCGGCAGCATTTACTTATGGAAATTTGTGCCTTGTTCTTGCTAAATTTGTCCATGTGCTGCCAAATTTTGGCATATTCTTAATATTTTTGAAAAAGAGGCTTTTATGAAACATTTTGTGCTTTCCATGTTTTTATTCCTGGTTACAATTAATATGTAGCATTCACAGGGTATTTTTTAAGTTGCTGTCTTTTTAAACAGGAAATATGCTACTTATTTTGATTTTTAATCAGTTTATTTTGCTTTGCAGGGTGAGTCATTGACATAATAATTTCCCCATTCCAAGCTCTTGGTAAGCTGAAGGTAACGATTTCAAGTTAGGCAGCAAGGATGTAAGTCTTGCAATACCTTGATTTCAGATTTTGTTTTGTTCTTCAAACCTCACTTGACACATTGGATCACACGTGTACAAACCTGACCAGCATGCCTGAAATTTTTAGGCAAAAATGTTAGAACTCACATAAGTCCCAAGTTAATAATGGCCATCAATGACATTTTTCCTTCGCAACTTTATCTATTTTTCCACAATGTTGTTCAACATTATAAATATACCTGAACTACATAATTTTGTGAAGAAGTTGCGCAAATGAATAGCAGGAATAGATCAAGGCATACCCACAAAAGTTGCCTTTTTCAAGAATTCTTTTATCTGAAATCAAACACGTTTTAAATGGAATAATGTCTTGCAAATAAGTCTTGTATAAATTTTATACAATATTTTCCTTATGAAATAATTTCTATTTGCAAATCCAAAAATCAGCATTTTGTAAAAGCGTTTCAGAATTGATTATATTAGCTTTGGAAATATAAACCCATTTTTGAGGTGTTCAATGTCGGCAAAACAAGGCGTTTCTGGTGTACATTCTGTACCCATTTAGATTGTTTCTAAAACATGCTGTATCGAATTATGTACTTGTAGTTTAAAGGGGCTTGTTACCGGAAGACAAAAGAGGAAGTAGTCACTATAGTTGTCACAAGGTTTTGTTATCATTACAATTATCCTTGCTTGCTATCAAAAAAATCTCACTGTGTTTGCAGTGTCAATGGTAGCGTAATGATTCTGTAAATTGTATCCATGTTGGTTAATTTACTTGTGTTGCTGCGTCATTCGCATGGTCTTTAAGGGCATTTTCTAGCAACTTTCTCTTAATTACATCCTTCGACTACCTACGTTTGACAGTATTCATAAATTCTTGTATTTCTTAGGTGTGTATTTCTATCCATTTTTCACTTGTGTGTGTGTATTCTGTTAATGTATAGAAGGAAAGTATTTATTAATCATGTTTTGTATTTCATTACAGATCTGTATTCTGAAAAGCAAAGGTGTAAATATTTTTGGAATAAAGGAACAACTTCTCACTTTCGGAAGTTTTCGTTTATATAATAGGCCTACTATGCTGGGAACGATATTACTGTTTCAATCCTTAGGCCCATATTTATCTGTAGGAGGTTTGTTCACTTGTAAAGTGCAGTTCGACAACCAGAATTCCGAAGCCGTTGCTGCTGCGCCGTGGCACAACGCTTGTCGACAGGTGGTACGCGCGTTTTACATGCCTCTTCGGCCAATAGGGTGTTGTGATTTTACAAAGGGACGCGCGCGTCAAGCTGAAGATTGTGCGTGAGAATGCGATGCCAACGCAGATAAGGCGTTTAACATCAAACCGGATTAGTTTATATATGTAGAATGTTCAAGAAATATGCCTGCACATCGGGAACCTTGCGGGTTTTTCCAGTTTTCACCAACACTCCAACATATGTAGCTCTATGGTCCGAGCAAGTGTTTTGCAAATCTTGCTAAAGAGCAAAGTAATCAGAAGCAGTGTGAAAGTCGACTCTGATCATTTCTTGTGCTGAATTTCCCGTTTTGTTGCGATAGAATGCACATGGTCTGTGCGTGATCAACGCGTGACCGATTGGATAGTGACTGAACGTTTAAAGCAATCATTAGCCCTTTTGTCATGATTTGACTGTGATTCTACCTCCATGATTTGACAGGCATGTTTACCCGAACCAGACGGAAAGAAAGCATGTTTAGTGTCTTAATCTTTCGGTCTTTGTGACCGTAAAATAACCGGTTATTTTTTCAAAGGCAGAAATATGAATGAAAATGAATTCAATTAGTGTTACTATAAAATGCGTCTGCACTTGGCATATTGGATGTTGAAAGGTTAGCTGGCCCACCTCCACATTCGACCGCAAACCACAGAACTATTTCTGTGCAAATCTCAGTGGATTAATCAATGATCTACGTGTATTTATCGCTCAAACCCAGACCTTGTAACTGCTGCTGGATTGGTGAACGTCACTGGAGAGACGTTTATAACAGTGCATTCATGCATCTCGTTAGTGTGGGCTTTGTCTAGTCACGAAGCTATCAAAAAGGATTACTGGCCCGGCTTGTGCCCCTTTAATTCATGCCACGCGAGGCCTGCTGCGCGCGCTTTCAGATCTATAAATAACCTTTTGTTATTGTGTGAGCCAAAGTTCAGATTTGTAGTCTGGTTCCTACATGGTCTGTTCGTATGTGAGGGTACCGTATTGCGAACACAGGAACAAGACACCTGTCACGTTGTTCATTTAATACCCAGCTAGCTGTTGAAAGTTGTCTTCGTAGGCGGGTTATTGAAGACAGTGCAGCTGAGGTCAGTGTTTTCTTGCAGGGGACGGGGAAATTTTTATTAGTTGTTTAGTTTCAATGAAAGCCCTGTCACGAGACTGTTGTACATATATACGGGGGAAACTCGTGTGCTTTACCTCAGGAAATTACTCGGTTGTCGACCACTTCGTTTCCTACATACTGACAGTTTGCGTTTATCGACGGTGTGATGTGAGAGTGTGACGTTAATTTTAAAGAAGTAAGCGTTTTGAAGGGAATTTCTGAAGAAAGAAACTAAGTATAATAAGTTCTAGCAAATGATTAAAGACTAAATAAAGGGCTAAATCCCAGTTATTTTGCACAAATTTCTTTTCGTTGTACCGGGTATTAGGGCCTAGTGCCAGTGGGAATTTTTGTTAGAAATTATGAGATGAAACTTGAAAGATAGTTGTTGATTTGTCCTGATAGCAGATTTAAATAATTGGAATGTCTGTTTTACACAAAAATTATGTCAGTTTCTTTGAAATTTGCTGCTTTTCAAAAAATATCAGTTTCCCCTTTGAATATGATTTGAACCATGCCATTAATGTGTTTTTTTTGGGGGGGGCATGTTTGGAGTTTCCACCGTTGAACCATGTTGAACTAAAAGTGTAAAACACGTATATTGAAGGATATTATGTGGAAGAGAATATCTTGATAATTGTTGGCATAAAAGTGATGTAGCGTCATATTTTCAATTTTAAACTACAGCATCATTTAATTTTAAGTCAACTTTGAAAATTCTATGTATTTTGGCACCTCAGCATCAAGAATATCTCAGCTGAATTTATTGGAGAGTTATCATGTGTAGCAGTGTGATCATGTTCACATTATTGGCTGTGACTGTCTTGACTGTCATAATGGTGGGAACCAGTTATGCAGCAGTGACATGTATGGATGCCAATGGGAAACCAGTTGATTGGTAAGTCACGTGTCCGTCAACAGAAATGCATATTGTTCTCCTCACCAAAGAATCAGTGTTTTTCCTGTACCATTTTCATCTGACTTGTACAACGCTGTCAATTCCAAAGATTACCCTTTGTCATTTCTACCCATCTCCCATCTTGTTGCACCCTCCCCAGAAAATTTCCTCAATTTATGAGACAGCATCACTCATGTTTAATGTTTAAACATGTTTAATGTAGGTACAAGCAAAGAAAGATGGTATCCCACCCCAACAGTATCATCCACAAGTCATCCCAATTTCTGCCAAGGTATATGTTACTAAACTCAATTATTTTACACCCCTTCCAGGTTTATTGTTTACAAACTTCCCAAAGATTCCAACAGCCAAATTCTGCAAGTAAGAGATGGCTGCGGACAGATGTACATGGATGCCAACAATCCAGTTCTGAAATTGTCTAGTGCTTGGATCAGCGATACTGACCATGCCATAGCATACACACTGAAGCAAATCTATCAGAACCATGCAAGTCAGGTACGGAAGGATTGCTCAAACATTGATGAAATTAGGGCTGAGTCAATTTGAATAATTCACTCTTTGAATATTTGACATTTCAATTGGATTGAATATCAGAATATTTGGTCTTACCAACCCACAGATTGTTGATGATTAAGTCGTATACAAAATCAATGGCCATAGCGCACACAGTTGTACATTATAATTACCGTAAAAGCTTCTCACGTTTAGGAGTATCTCAAGCCACGAATTTGCAAGATTTAAGAGATGAAAAATACTTCTTCCTCTGTTGAAAATGTCTGTTCCATTTCAAGTTTTTAACCCTAACCCCCAGGGTGTATTTAAAATCATATTGAAATCAGAAGATTTAGAACTGTTGGGGATGAATAATTTACTTGTCATAAGATTTCTGTCGCTTTTCACTGATTTGAATCTGCTTGAAACAAGCCTCCCTATTGCATTTTTTCTCATTTAAAACAAAAGAAAATTCTCCTTTCCTTTTCATGAGTTTTGCATTTGAATATTCAAATTTAGAAAACAATAATTGAATATTCAATAATCAATTGGATATTCGGATATTCAGCACAGCCTTACATGTTGATAAAATTGCCATTTTTTACCAGACCTTATAATACCATGTTGGTGTAAACTGATTGCAAACCTTTATTATTTTCTCTGGTAATATTGACAGAGTCAATGAAAGCATACCTGTATGAAGTACATGTACATAATCATGCAAACTTTTCTTTAATATTCATGGCACAATTTCTCTTAATTTTTATCCTTTTTTACCAAACTGCCAAGCATTACACAATGTTTGAACTATAAAAGTAGTGAATAATGCAGTTTTTAAGGCCCGTTGTTGTCAATATTTGAAGTACACAAGCAGTGTAGGCCTACAAAGATGAATGAAGATGAAAAATTGATCATTCAGTAGGAAATCCAAGCGCTAGAATTCGAGAGCTTTTTCTCAAAAAGCGCTTTTATTGAATAAAAAAATGTGGATATACACGTACAAATGTCTATATGTATCCAGAACACAGCACACTACAGGAGTCATTGTAGCTTTTGATGTACAGAATCCAGCCATATCAAAACTCATAAAAATAACCTGAATCTGGCGAGTAATTACCCATTTTTCTAGAGCCAGTCACATATGGAAACCAGGCTTAAGTTTGTGGTTTAAAGAACTAGTTAATCAGTGTCTTGCACTATACCAGGCAAGATATGGGATTGAGGGGTACCCCCCTTACCTGTCCAAATCCCTATACACACTGTGGATTATTGTTACCTAACACATCCCCCCTAGAAGTCTGTAAAGAATTCCTGAGATTCCAATCAAACAATGACCAACACAAAGGCGGGGGGGTTCTCTCCGTCCCATATCTCGCTTCAAATGTCTTGCACTGCCAGCAAAAGATATACAATGTAGATATTGTTGTCTGCTTAATGGTCGTGCTTCAATGTGTTCTGTCAAAGAGAATAATTGAAGACTGTAGATTTGTAAAAAAAAAAATGATAAATAGAATGGGAGAAGCAAAGCAGGAATCTACAGTTCCTAGTCCATTCTTTGACTTCAGCTGCATCCCACCAACAACTAGTGTCCTGAAAAGTAGGGAACAAAAGTATCAATTCCTCCTAACGCTTTCAGAGCTGAGAGATAAAATCAATTGTCTAGTGTTGGCTAGCTGACGGTCTCATCCCAGGCATTACGCACTCACCATTCAGGCTTTTTTGGGATCCTACTGTTAACCCATCACCTGGATGCATAATGGTTCTGTTCATCAACATGCACAGTTTTGTCACAGCAAACACCATTTGAAGCAAGATATGGGACGGAGAGACTCCCCCCCCCGCCTTTGTGTTGGTCATTGTTTGATCGTAATCTCAGGAATTCTTTACAGACTTCTAGGGGGGATGTGTTACATGTAGGTAACAATAGTCTAGAGTGTGTATAGGGATTGGACAGGTAAGGGGGGTACCCCTCCGTCCCATATCTTGCCTGGTATAGCAAACACTGCGAGGCGGACTGTGTACACTTACAGCCAGCACTGTTGGGGTACACACATCCTCTTCAGTGCCTTTTCAAATCCAAATAGAGACATGAGTGTAGGTAATGTAACAGCTCCAGAAATCTACTAGACTGGATTCTTTCAGGCTCTTGATAGGATTGTATAGGTTTGAAGATTTTGATACCAACTACATAGAAGTTTGACAAGCAGCTTGATTTGAACATGTCATCAACCAATCAAATGATTACATGTACGTAGCTTAACATGAGTATCTTACCAACTACATGACATAATTTGGTTTGGAAAATATGTAACTGGGGAATTCATTGTGAGAAGTACTGATTGGTAACATTCTTGCAGACAGTTCAATTCATTTGAGATTAGTCTACATGTTTACATTTGTGCTTATTTTTCATGGAGTTTGACAAGATTTAATCCAAAAGTCCTTAATGTTAGGAATTGATTGGTAATAGATATGCTTCATTGATCATAAAAAAAATCATCTCAGCAGGACCCAGTTACTCTGACATCAATGTGTAATTTTTTCAACCTTTCTCTTTTCAAACCAGCCATTCAAATCAAAGTCACAATAAACTCAGTGGAATAACCAACCTAAAAGGAATGACAGGAGACATAAGACATCAAATCATCCATTTCTTGTGCATTACATCCAAACTTACAGTACCTAGCTTGCCAAGTGTTTCAAGAGAAAACAAAACTCTGACAAGTCTGTACATATGAACTCAGCAAATGTATATTCACCACTACTACTCTAAAATCATTTAACTACATGTGAATTCTTCTCTGCACTTAATTTAGAATTGAACAGAAAGTGACAGTAATTGGCATGTGGTTCTGTTTTGTTATGACTACATCTGTCAATGTTAATTTACATTTTTTGATACAAGACAAAGTAAACTTTCCTTTTGTTTCTCTCTGGTCCGTGTAGACTTTGTTTTTTTTTCACAGATTAAATTAATCTTTGGTATTTTCACTGTAATTTTAATAAATTGAAACCTTCGAATTCTGTCGATTGCCCAAAATTGGGTTCATTCCTATGTCAAAGCATTTTACAAATAATTCCAAATTCCCATCCATTCTGCTGTAAATTTTTAACAGTTTTATTGCAATACATTCCATGGACATGTACCTATTTATCTAGGGCAGTTTAACTGTCCAGTTTTTTTCTAAAAGTTATACAACTGGACTGACATACTCAGATCCAGAGTAAAACGTTTGTCAGCAGAAATCTTCAGTACACGTAGTTATAGGCACTGGAAGTTTTGGGAATTTAATCAGTTTTCAGCTAATGGTGTATAATTTGTCAGTCTGCTTTGGAATGTTGGGTTGCCACAGAATTTATACGGCCGCTCATCCCTTTTTCAGAGAAATTTTCACTTTGCTCCTCAGACCTTGAACCATGTAGCTCTAAGAAATAACTGACATGTACACGTACATGTACATGTACCAATAATTGTACTAACAAGGTGCTTACTCTTTCAGGTTTCACGCATTCACTTTCACAAAGCTCACATGCCCAACAATTGTCAGTTAAACAGTTGTGAAAGTGTATCTGTATAAAGAGTTTGTGGAGTGGTTGTTTCAGTGTTTCCTTTGCTTCCGTGAACAAGTTAATTACATGTAGTTCCATTTTTGTTTATGACAAGCATTTATGCAACTACTAAGTTCTGTATCCCCTTCTCCATGTCCAACGTCAAAGAAAGTATTTGCGTTCTCCTCACTTATGTTGGAATCATTTGTTCCAGCTAACCATGCTGAACCCGACAAGACATGCAGGATTTCAATGGTCCCTAGGGGGTTAGGGTTAATTAACAGATCCCTTGGTATAATTTGTTCTAGGATGTTGCATACCTGCTGTATAATGATGAGCTACCAAACAGCAAAGCCAAAACAAACACTCATGGACATACAAAGGGTAAATATATGGAGACAAATTTGACAATTTTAAACTAGAAAAAAGGTACCATATTTTTACAATTTTGGTAATTTTGTTACAAAGGTTTTCACTATTAAAGAAAATCCTGAAAAATATTGGGGGAAAAAATACCCTGTTAATTGATGGAAAATTGTGAAAAAATAGGTTGTTCTGGAATCCTGTCAGGAAAAAAATTACAGTCCTGTAAAAGTTGTGGAAATCAAGGAAGGGTTACTTGTGATGGCCGCTTTGGATGTGATAACGGATTAATATAAATGTAAAGGTTATCATCAGTCTGTACTAGTGCTTTTGTAAGTCGTCCAATAAATTATAAAAGATTTCTGTGCAATATGACACTAAATGTCCAAGAAAGCATTAAATTTTTGTCCTGAAGTGTCCTAAAAAAGTTGTGGAATTTGCCTTTTACATTTCTGTAAGAATCCTGATTACTTTGTTGTTGTTTATTACTAAATTCAGGGTCAGTTTTCCTGAGAGTGCCTGATAAACATTTTGATGTGCTTTCCATTTTGTGAAAAGTAATTGTTTGTCTTTTTGGAAAGTTAATTGCAATATTGTGTGTCCATGTATGAAGCAATACAAAGCAACCAATTCAGTTTATAGTCAAGTGTGAGTATAATGTGCACCTGTCCTGATGTAGAGGTACAAGCACATGTATGTTACGAAGACAGGTGTCTGTAGTCTAATGATATAAATACAAGTACCTTCTTTTTCATGTCACAGGTGACCTTGCCTTTGATGCCACCAGTGGTTTCTGGCTGGTTCACAGCACACCTCGTTTCCCCAATAATTCATCCATGACCTACAGTTGGCCGGAAAGTGCACAGATTTATGGTCAGGCATTCCTTTGTGTTACCTACGGTTACGACCAGTTTGAAGAAATCGGTAAACTGCACGTGTATGGATGTTGTAGCTAGGGGAGGGGTTTATTCAGTTTGTGGGAGGGGTACTGGAGGAAAGTTTGTGTACATTTATGTTGGCTACAGTTTGGTTGGTTGTGTTTTTGTATTCTTGTGAGGCACGGTAATGTGAATGTGTAGATTTGCTTACCCACATCATTATTACCCCTGCTCATCAGGCCAAGAAAACCATCCTAAATACAATCTCCGCTCTGATGGGAAAGCACTGCTCAGTAACTTCTATTTAATGCAGGTATTTAATTCATACACTGCAATATTGTCTGTTTCAAATTATTCCTGGGTGGAAAGAGGTATTGCAGTCCCACAGACTGGACTCGAACCCACCACCTGTAAGATGATCACATGGACCCATTTACTCCAGGTTGGAGAGAGGTACTGCAGCCCCACAGACTGGAATCAAACCCACCACCTGTAAGATGATCACATTGACCTATTCACTCCTGGGTGGAGAGAGGATCTGCAGTCTCACAGACTGGAATTGAACCCACCACCTGCAAGATACAGGAACCCATTTACTCCAGGTTGGAGAGAGGTACTGCAGTCCCACATACTTAACTCAAACCCAGCAACTGTAAGATGCTCACAGGACCCATTTACTCCTGGATGAAGAGAGGTACTGCAGCCCCACAGACTGGAATCGAACCCGCCACCTGTTAGATGCTCACAGCACCCATTTACTCCTGGATGAAGAGAGGTACTGCAGCCCCACAGACTGGAATCGAACCTGCCACCTGTTAGATGCTCACAGCACCCATTTACTCCTGGATGAAGAGAGGTACTGCAGCCCCACAGACTGGAATCGAACCCGCCACCTGTTAGATGATCACAGCACCCATTTACTCCTGGATGAAGAGAGGTACTGCAGCCCCACAGACTGGAATCGAACCCGCCACCTGTTAGATGATCACAGCACCCATTTACTCCTGGATGAAGAGAGGTACTGCAGCCCCACAGACTGGAATCGAACCCGCCACCTGTTAGATGATCACAGCACCCATTTACTCCTGGATGAAGAGAGGTACTGCAGCCCCACAGACTGGAATCGAACCTGCCACCTGTTAGATGCTCACAGCACCCATTTACTCCTGGATGAAGAGAGGTACTGCAGCCCCACAGACTGGAATCGAACCTGCCACCTGTTAGATGCTCACAGCACCCATTTACTCCTGGGTGGAGTGGGGTACAGCCCCACAGACTGGAATCGAACCTGCCACCTGTTAGATGCTCACAGCACCCATTTACTCCTGGGTGGAGTGGGGTACAGCCCCACAGACTGGAATCGAACCTGCCACCTGTTAGATGCTCACAGCACCCATTTACTCCTGGATGAAGAGAGGTACTGCAGCCCCACAGACTGGAATCGAACCCGCCACCTGTTAGATGCTCACAGCACCCATTTACTCCTGGGTGGAGTGGGGTACAGCCCCACAGACTGGAATCGAACCTGCCACCTGTTAGATGCTCACAGCACCCATTTACTCCTGGGTAGAGTGGGGTACAGCCCCACAGACTGGAATCGAACCCGCCACCTGTTAGATGCTCACAGCACCCATTTACTCCTGGATGAAGAGAGGTACTGCAGCCCCACAGACTGGAATCGAACCCGCCACCTGTTAGATGCTCACAGCACCCATTTACTCCTGGGTGGAGTGGGGTACAGCCCCACAGACTGGAATCGAACCTGCCACCTGTAAGATGCTCACAGCACCCATTTACTCCTGGGTGGAGTGGGGTACAGCCCCACAGACTGGAATCGAACCTGCCACCTGTAAGATGCTCACAGCACCCATTTACTCCTGGATGAAGAGAGGTACTGCAGCCCCACAGACTGGAATCGAACCTGCCACCTGTTAGATGCTCACAGCACCCATTTACTCCTGGGTGGAGTGGGGTACAGCCCCACAGACTGGAATCGAACCTGCCACCTGTTAGATGCTCACAGCACCCATTTACTCCTGGATGAAGAGAGGTACTGCAGCCCCACAGACTGGAATCGAACCTGCCACCTGTTAGATGCTCACAGCACCCATTTACTCCTGGGTGGAGTGGGGTACAGCCCCACAGACTGGACTCAAAGCTCCTCATCTGTAAGATGCCCCACAGGATCATGAGTTTAGTGAAACGGACCTCTAAATCACAGCTGTCAAGACATCGTTGGTGGTTCCACAAGGTTGAAAAGTGTTTCTTAATTCTTATGGTTATCACTTCAGTAATGCCATTTTATAAGTGCTGTAGTGCTTTCTCAGAGCTTGTTTGAAGAATAAAAAACCACGAGCTTTCTTTGGTGGGACTCAAACCTATGACCTGTAATTTCCTGTTCATGATATCCTGACAAGTGTAAGATTAAGGCTTCCTAGTTGATGGACAACAGATATGGGAACCCCCTTTCATTGACTGTATTTGTCCATGTCTTTGATTTTCTTGTCTCGATTCTTGGTGCTAGGTCAGCAGCTGATGTACAACTATCCCTGGATCTACGACTTCAACCTCCCCTCTGAGGTGGTTAGCCACACCCCCAGCATCAGTCGTGTCGCTCACAAACAACATGTGACATCTCCTCCATGGAATCGGACAGCAACTCTGACATCCAGAGCAGGGCAGAGATTTATTAGTTTTGCCAAAGCCAGCAATTTTGGAAAAGGTGAGTCTGCATCAGGTATCTTCCTGAAGGACAGGGATGACATTTATACTTCTTTCAAGAGTTTCATTTGTATTTAGTGTACAGTTGAGGATCTTTAAAGTAAAGCCTGCTACATGTTGGAGTACATGAACCCATGTTGGCACTTTCTAAAACATCTCTGTTTTGTACTGGAACCCTTTTGCCTGTCTGGATTGTTTCCTGTACACTTTCCCACTTGTGTTATCCAGTGTGAGCCCTCATTGTGTCTATATCTAGTTTTTATTTTGAACTGCATTTCTTCCGCAGATCTGTATGCAGGATGGCTGGCTCCATACTTCAACAGCACCCTGTATGTTGAAACGTGGCAGAACGGTCCAGGAAATATGAACAGCGCTTGTGTCAAAGGTCGAAATGTCAATAACATTAAAAACTTGAATCTGGCTGGGGGAGAAGCCTTTAAGAACTCCAAAGATCACTCTAAGTGGGCAGTGACTACCAAGTCCGGCCTGGCATGGACTTGTATTGGGGATATCAATCGCCAGGTAAGTCTACCATATCGTTACCTCCTCTATCTTCCTTTTAATTCAGCGACAGGATCTAGTGTAAAATGCTACATGAGAAGGTATCGCAGAGCTTGTACGATTGCCAAATTTTATTCTTCAACATCACAAATAGATAGTACACACTGAGTTTATCCTACTTGCTGTTCTGTTCTCAGTGTCATCAAGAGTTTCGTGGCGGTGGCACTGTCTGTTTTCAAAACGCAGCAGTCAACAAAGTTTTCCATGATTCAGTGACTGGCATTCAGCAGTGTCCTCAACCACAGACATTTTGCAGTCTACCTAACACCCATCGTGATTTCTGAGGACATTAAACGTCCTCACAGTCTTACACTTTTCTCAGTGTTAGAAGTTGACAGTTGGAGATGGGTACAATCCTGAGATGGTTTGCAGGATCAAACCTTGTCAGGTGAATTAACACGGTTGATTACTTCTTGGAGTTTACAGTATCACAGCCTTACATAATCCATTTAATCATGACTTTAATAATACCTTGACAGTTGGAGATGGGTACAATCCTGAGATGGTTTGCAGGATCAAACCTTGTCAGGAGAATTAATGCAGTCCATTACTTCTTGAAGTTTACTGTTAAACCTCCATGTATCACAGCCTTACATTATCCATTTAATCATGACTTTAAAATACCTTCAAATTTTCCTACTCAAGGTAATTGAAATTTTGGAGCAAATGAATTTTAATAAATTAATGGAAATTTGAGTGTAGTTTTCGGCTATACTGTCATTTATTTTATACAGAATATTGTAATGGATTAATAATTAATAAGCACTGAAAGGAATTACTTATTGAGAGGCTTTGGTTTAACCAGAACAGGTCAGAACCTACATTTTAAACCAAATTTCATTCGAAAGAAACTATATAGGGAATCTGACTAGGTGCTTGTAAATGATTATAAAGATGATAAAAGAAATTGACTGGAGCTTCAGTCAATTTCTTGTTCATCTTTATAATCAAATTTTATTCGTACATACACAGTTATTGTCATATGGAGTATTATTGTACTCCAAGTCTGTATTTGTCATAAAAATAATGAATGTTTTTAGTGCAATGGTGAGAATACTTTCAGTTGCTTAACCCTAACAGTCCTCAGTCCTCCAACAGGTGAAGGATTGAGGAGTGTTAGGGTTAAAGAAACTATTTTCCATTACACAAAGTAATTTACACAAAGTATATGTAACAACATCTGAATAAATTCTGTTTTTACATTAGCTTGCCTTAAAAGAACAACGTGATGATTCCATATTCCAAGATTAAAATGTCTGTTTGTATGAAAAGTCACCAATGCACCTTCCAAGCATACATGTTGTACAGCATTCTTTGCTTTGCTTGAAGAGCCACCGCTGTTTCTGCTGTGCAGATACATGTTAATAAGGCTCTAAATTGGGTATGTCATTATTTAACTGTCACACCGTTCGATATAAAAGTCAGTGGCACATGATTGATAGATGACCCATCAATCAAATGACAGAATTTATTCAGATGTGGCAGTAAGCCTTTTCATGGTCTGTTTAAATGTTGGTCTCAACCCTAACGCATCACTTCAGAATGTACAATGATTGATGTGTTTACTTTTAAAAGCTACCAAAGACTTTAATGCGATTTTGGAAGTTTTAAAGCAGTTAAATTATCATTTTACCCAAACAAAACATTTTAAAATGTTAATTTATTTAAGTTCCACGTACAATTTGCTCATCATAAACTTTGTACATTTTTTGTGCATTATAAAGCAACTGCTGCATTACTTTTTTCACCTTTTAAATTGCTATTCTTAACATTGCACCAAAAGGTAACAGTTTATTTTTAAGAAATGAAATATTTTACACAGAATAGTAGATGTTGTTGAGAGTCAATTTCTACCCAAGAACATTCTGGTGTTTTAGAAGCAGCATATGAACTTACAGACACAAGCAAAGTGACTGAATCCATTGTCATTTACGCTTATTACTTCTTTATCGTGCCAAATTGTACCAATTACAACATTTTTGAATAATATTTTAGAATATTTCTATCCCTTGAGTACTATAAAATATTTTGCCTTCCATAGTGCGTTACTATTTTGTATCATTTCTGTACTCGAGTAATAAAATTGTACTCGGCCAACTTGAAAACTGGTTATGACTCCCAACTTCACAAGTGATGAAGAATGGGCATGTTGACTGGAACGTTTTAAACATACTGCTGAGTCAATTCCGATAATTCACTATTTTAATATTCGACCTTCAATTTGATTGAATATCTGAATATAATCGCACCAAGCGGCAGATTCTTGATAAACAGACCATATACAAAATCAGTTGCAATAACACACACAGTTGTACATTATGATCAATATAATAGCTTCTCACATCTAGGAAAATTTCCAGCCACGATTTTGCAAGATTTAGGAGATGAACAATACTTTTTGCCCCATTGTAAGTTTCTGTTTAATAATTTACTTTTTGAAGCATTGTAAGATTTCTGTCACTTTTCATTTGAATCTGCTCGAAACAAGCCTTCATATGTAATTTTCTCATTTAAAAATAAAAGAAAATTTTCCCTTTTCATGAATTTTGCATTCGAATATCCAAACTCGAAAAATAATATTCCAATATTTGATCAAAGATCAAATATTCAGAGATTTGACACAGCCCTACAACGTTGTTCACTTTGTTGCATTTATCTCTCAAAGGGTTTGTTCTGCTGTGTAATGTAGAGGACTTGTAATCAATAATGAAGTCTGAAAAAACCCATCTCACAGCATTAGGTCCTCACAGTGTGCTACTGAGGACAATCAAGTATAAACTGTGTATCAGTGCCTTTAGCTAATGCTTTGGCCAACACAGCAGAGACATTGTAAGGTTATCAAATTGATTTCTCTGCTATATCTTTCTCATTTGGAATCTCATTTCAATTTAAGAATTGTCAGGAAGCTGGTTGGTTCATATCACTTTTCAGGAACTCTGTGTATTAATATTTTTGAGTTTAACCAGGAAGCAGTAGTGGTGAGCGGTGTTTATGGCATTCAGGGTTATGTGCATTGATTATCTGGTGCATATGAGGAAGAACGTTCTATAATTTGATGAATGTGGCTGCACTCATAAACGCGGAAAGTAAAACTTGGCAATGTTTCTGTTTCCGGGGAGAGTTACTTTTGTTTTGTTTCTGGTGTTGAATCACTCAGCTGAGCACATAAAGGACAAAGTGTATGGTTCAGGAAAACATCCAACTATCATGAGCATCCAGTAGACATGGACTCCCAACATCTTTAGCAAGCTGGAAATAGTCCCTTCTTATAAAAATATTTGACATCTGGATGACTTTTAGCATTGTCCTTTACCTGTGAAAGAAAAGTGGGGTTGAACAGCACTATACATTTATTTGTGTTGAATTTAGTCCTGCATTTCCCTGAAAATTTACTGCAACTTCCCTGTACTCAGTGACCAAAAACAAAACAAGCACTCGGTGTTTGTTTACACCTTTAACCGTGGCACTCACTGGTAATTTTTTGGGGTTTCAGTTTTACCCACATATCCATTTGCCTCATTTTCCTATAAATAGAAGGAGGAATCAGAACATATTCTGGCTCTTGGTTGATCAAGTTCAGAACCATCTTGGAGTTTGGTAAAGGTTTGAATTACAATACAGATAGAACAACGGCCAGGAAGTGGAAAGCTGACAAAGTAAGAGTTGACCTGTTAACTTACAGATGTTTGTCTTTTAAATTGAGAGCAGAATGGTAAATATCTGAGGTATTTTACTCCAGTCAGGCTATGCTGAGAGTGAATTTGGCTGGAATTATCCTTTTTCCAAGGTTTAGTTACAGTATTTTTGGAAGGAGCATTTAGTCTGTTTAGCATTCTTCATTCTTTTGAAATTTGAATGTGTCATGGAAAGCTCTACTTCCTATTTTCTTGATTTGTAAGTCATAACGTAAATGACTGTTAGAATGATGGCTTCTGTTGGGCATTTCTGAAAGAGATGAGAGGATCTTCAACAAATGAAAGTACAGTGTTCCTCAAAGTTTGACTTGTTTAGGGATTTGACAAAAGCTTTAAAGTCTAACCCTGTGAGTGTGATGTAGAATCTGGTTCTGAAATTTAGTTCCAGGTCTTTTAGAACCTCATACACATACTCAGAATAAGCTACATCCTTGCACGGTGTTACCGCAAACATCTTGAACTTGCTACCTTCACCGTAAAAAGCTTCAAAGCTCAAACTGAAATTGTTATTCAAACAAACAACATGGATTGAATTTCTTGAATTTGGTCACAGGTGTTTATGATGCACAGCAGTGTGATGGTGTTCATTTTATTGGCTGTGACTGTCTTCACTACCATATTGGTGGGAACCAGTGAGGCAGAGGTGACGTGTTTGGATGCAAATGGGAAACCGGTTGATTGGTAAGTCTCTTCAAACAACGAAAGAGAAGTTGGCGATTTTTTTTTTTTTAGCATTTGAATTTTCTCAACATTCTCAAGCTTTGATGTCAGCACCTTGCCGCTGTCTTCCCACTTTCTTCTCCATTTTTTCCAGCTCTTCTATTCTTGATCTCTTTTATATTGCCTGGCAGTATCATGGACATATCTGAAACAAAGCATGAATGACAACAGTTGTCTTCGTTTGTGCTATCCTTTATTCAGCGTATGCAAATAGTCTTGTTCTTGTTATTCTAATTCAGGTTCATTGTGTACAAGCTTCCTCGAGATTCTCAGGGTCAGACATCACAAGTTAGAGAGGGCTACGCTCAGATGTACATGGATGTCAATAATCCAATCTTGAAACTTTCTGATGTCTGGCTCAATGCTACTGACCAAGCCATCGCATACACATTACAACAAATCTACCAGAACTATGGAAGTCAGGTAGGAATTTTTTTTGTTGACTAATGAAATGCACTCATTGGTTTACCAGACCTTAGTTTCATGTTGTCTTGTGCCAGTTAGAAATTGCTCCTTTGTTTTCACCTTTGTTGGTGACTATTCTGAAAAAAAGGAACATTATGCAAGAATAATTATAACTTCCTCATTGCATATGGATTCCTCAGGCATGAATATGCTACAAGTTGGTACACATTCAACTGTAAATTAGCCTTATACACTATGCACCTGTTGGTGAAGTGTAGGGGTCGCCCAGTTAGACCTTGGAGGGATTTCTGCAGGTCTTAGAGTCTATCACCAGTAACATGTGCTTTACTTTGTAGGCTTGGTCTTCAGGTCAGTGCTTCAAAAAGAGAGAGAATACAGAAAAAATTATCTTCTTACTTCTTCTGTGCCATGAGTACTCAATAAAGTTTCTTCATCTTGAGTTTCTCTGAAGTTTACCTCATCAATTTGCCACAAATAGCACTCGGGAACATGTATCATAAGCTGCTCACATCCAGACATCATTTCAGATAAAGTGATCATCAGAAAAATTGTTTGAAGTAAATTAACTCATTAGTAATGCAAATGAAAGTTACAAATGTATGTGGAAAATCACTGCACAAGACACTTTACAAAGTTTTCTTTACTGAGTATTGTTAGGGCAGGAGTTATAAAATAAATCAGTATTTTATGTGAATTCAAGTGCAGAGTTGTTTTTCCCAAAAAAATCAAAATAAGCAGGTCAAATTACTTTTTCATGAAGATGTGTGAAACCTTGTGATCTTGGACTGCCAAGTACTCTTAGCTTTTTTTTTTATTGTGTTCTTCGCAATTTTTTCTCTAGAAATTGGCTTATTTGATGTACAATGACCAACCCCCTGATGAAGTTCCAAAATGGAGATGTGGACATTCAAAGGGTAGAGAGTTCTTTTTTATTTGTTTGTGTATGTGTTTTTCCCTTTTTGGGGGAGGGGGTGTTGATATTCTAGCAAACGTTATTCAGGGAATAAAAGATTACTTGTGTGAATTTCTCTACGTGTGTTGACTTTTTAACTATCTTTGGAATTTTTTCTCCATGTTATGTAGAGTTCCTGTGTATGTTTTTCTATGATGACTAAAGTCTGTATTTTTTTCTCAGAAGGTTATTATACATGCTATTGGTCAGAATTGTAAAACTGTGCTTTGGGCAAATGCAGGAGATTTTCAGGCACTCGTAAAGAGGAAGGTCAGATCTTTATTGAATTGATTGTGAGAAAATATTACACAGTATCCATTTTACCTATGCGACAAAGGAAATCCCTGGGAGCATTCAAGCTATCAATGTGTTTTTATTTTTTCATGACATGATTGTGAAACAATCTTTATTCGTATACTCGGGTCTGTTTGTATACTTCTGCCCACTTTTTTGTACTGTACATGTGTTTTCATGTCCCTAGTTCAGTGACTCTCTCAACACAGCTGTTTGCCTTCCAACCCTACAGGTGACCTTGCCTTTGATGGTACCAGTGGTTTTTGGCTGGTTCACAGCATACCTAAATTTCCTCTTCCCTCATCGGAGTACTACAACTGGCCAAGCAATGCTAGACGTTTCGGCCAGCAACTCCTATGTGTTACTTTCCGTTACAATCAGTTTGAAAAAGTTGGTAATTACATGTACATAGATGTAGGTGGAGGGGCTATTTACAAGGGAGGGGGCCATCAAAGAGAACACCCTGTGTAGACCTTACAGTGTTGAAGTAGTCTTTGAAGATAAGGGTTTTGTTCCTCACTAAAGACATAAAAACGGGCTTTTGTGAATTCACTCTAAGATCATTGGTAAAATTAATGCATAAGGTCTGTTTCGCCCGTATGACCATTATGCCATTGCAGTGGCTGAGTGTTAAAGCTGTTAGTACTGTTCAGTTGATAAGCAGGTGTATCCATTCTCCTTCCCTCTCTGTGGTCTGTACATGTCCTCTTTCTTTTACATCAAACTTGTTGAGGTGGGACGGTGTTCTTTGTGTCCTTGATGCTAGGTCAGCAGTTAAAGTATAACAACCCCTTGGTCTATGACTCCAACCTCCCTTCTGGCCTTGTGAACCACACCTCTAGCATCAAGGATGTGGTCAACAAACAGCACATAACATCCCCTCCGTGGAATCGCGCTTTGGATCTGACGTCTAAGGCTGGGAGAAAATTTGTCAGCTTTGCCAAAGCTGGTAAATTTGGGAAAGGTAGGTTTGGGTAGAAGGGACACAAGTGAATTCGTTACCACCTTCAACAAATACCAGAATGACATGTGGGCCATTCCATGCAAAAGTGGAAATTAAAACTTTTACCAACCTTGTTATCATTTGTATTACATAAACCTAAAGAGGGTTTTCAAAACTGAAGTGGAAGTACCCTTAATCGTAATTTCACTTTCTTTCTTTTTGAAAAACTTCATTTTGTTTATGAATTACACATAATAATGATGTTGGTAACAGCCTGACCATTGTCCACGTTGGTGTAGAATTACCCACGTACATGTATTTTATATGAGCTTAGGGCATATTAGAGCTTCTCTGAAGTAAAGTTTACGAAACACTAGGTCTCGAAGTACCCCCCAGTTAATGAAATATTTTCACTTTTAACACAAGTAGGCCAGCTCATACACAAAGGCATAGGTCCTTGAATAAGCCATTTGCGAGTTAAATTTGAATAAAATCTGGTAGACTGAGTTCTTTAAATTCACGTGAACATAACAACTTGAATTCTCCATACTAAAACCACTGTTGCTATACCTTGTGATTCAGGGCCAGCTTTTGCTTAGCAAGAGACACCTTGCAACAATACACTGTTCTCAATGGATAAGAATGGTACAAAGGAACCAGTCCATTCCAGAGATGGTGGTCGCTATGCAAAAGCTTGCCCCGAATCATGAGGTATAGCAACAGTGTCTCTAGTCTGGGGAATTAAAATTGTTACGTTTTCATGCAATCAGATAACCAGTGTATCAGATTTTATTCAAATTGAACTTGCAAGTGGCTTATTTCAGATGGGAAACTTCTTGTTCACATCTCTGCTTTTCAGGATTGTTTTGCTGACTCGGTTTCTTTTATGGTTCATCTCTGAGCCTCGAGCTGGACCATGAGAGGGCACAATTTCCTTGGCAACGGAGGCTCCTTTGGTCAGAGCTGAACTTCGCTGGTTCATAAACAACAATGAAATGTATGCATTACCAACAAAATGAACACCCCCAACCAACATGGCTCTTTTCAACTGAGGGGGTGTTTCTGGATGTGTTCGAGGCAGATAGTATTTTCCCTGTTGTACATACTCTATTGTAAAATCATGTTGGTGTGATGTACCAGTTTTCTGCTTTTCTTCCTTAGATCTGTATGCAGACTGGCTTGCCCCTTACTTCAATAGCGACCTGTATGTTGAGACGTGGCAACGCTCGGGCAAAAATATGAATTCATCTTGTGTTGGTGGTCTTGATGTTTACAATGTCAAACACTTGAACCTGGCTGATGGAGAAGACTTTGGGAATTGTCAAGATCACTCTAAGTGGGCAGTGACGATTAAACCAGGTTTGGAGTGGACTTGCATCGGGGATATCAATCGTCAGGCAAGTCTACCATAACATCATGCCATCTGTTTTCATTTACATGGACTTGGTTCTTGTGTAAGCAATCAAGTGGCCTTAGCAGGTTGTGCAAAGACCATGTGAATTCCAGTTTTATTTTGATCTTACTTCAATAACAAAAGGTACAGGTTGAGTTTATCATATTGCAATTTCTGTTCTTATAGTTAACTCAAGAGAGGCGTGGTGGTGGTACACTCTGTCTTCAGAATGCAGCTGTGAGTAAAGTCTTCCGTGATTTAGTAACTGAAATACAGCAATGTAGTCAAGCAGAGAAACATTGTTACCCTCGCAGCCATCGTCAAGGGTTTTTTTAATTCGGTGACTGGTATACAGCAATGTCCTCAAGCACAACCATCTTGTTCTCACTGTTCTCTGAGGAGATAAAATTTTCCTGCAGTCTTGTGCTTTTCTAAATGTAACAAGTTGACAGTTTAAGGATAAAATCCTGAGATGTGCAGGATAAAAGGGTTAGGGGATTTAAACTTTTTCAGTATTTTTTGCAGCACTATGTTAAACTTAGTACTGCATCCCTCAAATTCTTGCATAATCCATTTAATCAGGACTTTAGTAATACATTAAAATGCTCCCAATCAAGGAATTTCAAATTCATATTTGAATTAGTAGCATATACAGTCCGAGAACTTTTAGTCGAAGGTTTAAATAAACTGTGGTAAAAATTTGCATGTGGTTTGTACTGTAAATTCATTGTAAATAGAATATTTTGATGACTAAGAAAACCTTACTGAGCGTTTAAATATACGTGAGGAATGGTATGATTTGAGATGGTCTGGTTAAACCAGAACAGGTTGAAAACCTATTTCAACTCGAAATTTTACTTATATTGGGTCATAGCTCTGAAAATAATGTCGACTCATTTTGTTGAAAAGTAAATCTATATTTTATAGCCTGTAAATGGTCCATATTAATTCCGTTCTCCCCTGCAAGTATTATTATTTGTAAATTTTTGCAAATTAATGCAATTTGAAAAGGTTTATAAAGCCAAAATCATTTTAAATGTTGCTTATTTTATGAACTGTCCTAGGAAAAATTTGCACGTAACTTTTGAGTTTGTGTGTATGATGAGTCAACTTTTGCATTAAAGGGCCTTTCACTTCTAACTTCACCCCTTTTTAACAATGTCCTCTAAGGCAATATATTGTCCTTAAGAAATTAAGAATTTTACAGGGGAAATGATAAAAAACAGGAATTTTTACAAGTAAAATGACATATGAATTTAAAATCATAAGAGGAAAATGACTGAATCCATTGTCAGCTTTGCATGTTATTTTATCATAAGTACATGTTTATTCGTGCCCGCTCATTTCGGAATTTTGACAAAGAAGTTTTTAATCACAATCTTAGACATTTTATATAACAGGTTTTTGCCCTTACCCAACGTATATTAATAAGCACTGTATGCTCAGTGCTTGTCCGAGAGCTTGCGAAAAAAAAACCTCACAAGGTTACTCGGGTGGGACTCGAACCCACGACCTCCTGCTTACTAGTGCAGATGTCTTAACCACTCGACCACCGAGCTTGCCGGGGTCGGCTGGCCGGTCCGAGTCAAATGAAGCAGTGGGTACCGCGAACTATTTTCAAGATGTATTTTTGCGTTGGGGAGATGTTAATTTTATATAACAGGTTTTTGCCCTTACCCAACGTATATTAATATTATTCGCAAGCTCTCGGACAAGCACTGAGCATACAGTGCTTATTAATATACGTTGGGTAAGGGCAAAAACCTGTTATATAAAATTAACATCTCACCAACGCAAAAAATACATCTTGAAAATCTTAGACATCAACTGGAGCATTTTACAGATCCAGGTTCAGAAGCTACGCTCCTATCGAACTGAGGAATAACCCCATTGCCAATGTTGTACTTCCACACCCTAAAACAGAAAGTGGAAGATCATCTTTTAACTTTAGGGGTGCCCAGACATGGAATAACTTGCCCCAAAAGCTGAAATCTCCACGTCCAACAAGCAGTCGTCTTCTTGTACAACAGCTTCAGCAACTTACTTAGGTTTTTCGTAGATTTTGGGATCAGTTGTATTGTATAACCATGTAGTAGTGTACTCTATGAAGTGGTAATTTATGAAATTTTTGTGGAACTGTGTACAATTTTGGGGATGGGTGGGTTGATTATATTTGTAAAATGAGTTCTCATCTTTTTTGCTAATTGTTATCCTTTTTTTTATTTTTTGCATTGTATTTTTGGTATTTTAATGTCTTAAACTATGTAAGCTGGGATCCACGGGAGATCAGTGAGCAGGCTTACTGAGTGGATTACCCAGGGTAAACAATAAATTTAAAAAATAAGATAAATAAATATCACATTGAAATTGAACCATCAAGAAGAGATCTTACAATCTTGTTGAATATTTTCATTTGTATAGAATGTTGTCAAACATTTTGCCTTGCACAGTTTGCTACTATTTTGTACTCAGCCAACTGAACTGGTTCTGTTGTAATTCCAAGTTCACAAATGATTAAGAATTACACATCTTCATTGGAACATGTGAAAATGCTCATTTCAATGTAGTTAATACCAGGAAACTGGTTAAATCATTTCACGTCGGAAAATTCATGTAACAGTTTACTGGTTAATTAAACAAGGAAACATTAGTGTTGAGTATATGTAGCAGTGAATGTAATGAATATTCTTTACCCTCTACATAGGAAGAACTGGTAATTTCATGAATAGATGCAATGCTAATCTCATAAATGCAGAAATTAAGGTCAGCAGTCTTTCTCTGTCCAGGGAAAGTTGTTTGTATGCAGTTTCAAATGGTAAAGTATTCAGCCAAGTACAGAAAAGGTGAAATGTACAGATTAGGTCCGTTTGTCACGGACATGCAGTAGACATGGTTTCCCAGCCATCTAAAATAAGCTGGAAAAAGTCTTTTCTAGTAAAGATATTGACGACTTAACAATTGTTGGCAACCCCCTTAGGAATCCTTAACCTGATAGAAAACTGGGGCAAACCACAAATTGAGATGACAAACTTTAGGTGTTGATTTAAAATTGATTGATTGATTTAAAATTGAAAGAAGTTGGCCTATCTTTTAAAGTGAGTTTTCAAATATGTTGGTATTCAGAATTTTTTTAATTACACAGAAAAACCTTGTCAGAACCTCTCCCTCATTGATTACATGTCAAATTCATCTTTACCAATTCTTGGTCTTGGATATCAAGTTGTAGTTGCCCTGTTTATACCCTCAATAAGCTGATAAAGTCATTTCCCCACTAACTCCTTGAAGTTTTGTAAAAGCAAGAACAGGTAGGTACAGTTGGTGTTTTTAGCTATCTTCTGGGAATGTTTCATGAGCTATTTGTTTATGTTCTCATTTTCAATAGGACAGGAACAAACGAGGAAATGACACAGAACTAAATTGACTGTTACCAATAAGTATTGATATTTCTTAACTAATATAAAAATTCAGATCTTCAACGTTTACAGTGCATCAGTAAATAAACAATCAGGCAATGGCACTCATCAGTGATTGACTGCAGAGATTTAAAGGATCCAATAAATGAATTTTTCTTGGAATCACTTTTTATGTATCTCTGTATTTTTACATGAACTGAACGGTGCACTTTTTCAAACATTAAAATTGACCAAGCAAGTAAATCCACAAAGACATGGTTCAAGTTGCATGTTTTCATCTTCAAATTGTAAACCCCAAACTTTAGTAAAAATTTATCAAAATATTTCTATTTCCTGGTTCCTTTAAGTCCCCTAGAAACTGAAAAGAGGAAAGAAAAACAGCTCAATTATTTCCTTTTTTGTGTAGGACTTTGGCTTTGTAATATGTCATGGTGTGATTGCATGGGCAGAGACCCCGGGTGGGGGGATTTCCCTCCCCCCCCCCATTTTTTACCTGGGAGGGATTACCAGTGTAATCATTCTCCCACCCACTTTTCAGTCACTTTGTGCACTCTTGGCCTTAGCACCACTGTATTTCTCACTTGCAGGCATCAAACAGCTCAAATTTTCCCTTCATTAAAAAGTGTCAATGGTGTTTTGATTGTACACATGAAATTGTCACTTCTTACAAAAATCCAACTTTCATTCACCTCTATGTACTATAATTTGATCAACTTTTTCAGCTGTTGATAAACTCAAACTGATGCAAACTGTCATAACTTGTCAATGTTGGAATATCTAGTCCTGCACATTGGGGGATGATTTTTTCTGATACCTCCAGATTTTCCTTTAAATTTCTGTCCCCATTTTGCCACAATGACCTACAATTTAAAAATACAGAGTTGCATGTTCTTCATTAAAATGCACAAATCCTCATCAATAAAACACTACCACATAGTGTGAAAACACTACCACATAGTGTGAAAACACTACCACATAGTGTGAAAACACTATCACATAGTGTGAAAATACTACCACATAGTGTGAAAAGCCCACACTATACCCAGGCTTTGCTGGGGGGAGGGAAAACCCTGCCCTATGCCAAAGTCTTCAATCACTGACGGCCATTTTTGTAATTTTGTAATTCAAAGGATATGTGTAAGACACTTGTAATAATGCTCAAGTCATTTCATTGAAGATATTTCTGCCATTTCATGATGAAACGTCAAAGAGCCTGCTTGGTATCCGTGCATTGAGCAACTCTTAACTTTACCAACTTCCCACTTTCACCGAGTTGGTTAACACACATATAAACAGACACAATCTCTTTGTGTTTCACTTTGTCTATGTAAAGATCATTTTGGGAATGATACATATACTACAAGTGGAGCTAAAAACAGAGAAATACCTCTGCCAATCCAGGTAATTGTAACACAGAACCTTTGTCAATTTCCTTGTTTACTGACTAATCAAGTTCATGTTAATAACGACATTTTGCTGCTGCAAATCACCTGTCCAGAAATGAAACATATTAAATAAGTTAAGCTTGTTTTGGCGACAAATGTTAATTTGCTGTGAAAAGAAGTGTCAGTTGTAATACATAATATACTGTTACACATGAGTGGAGTGGAAGATGGATGGAATGATGGGGTGGGGTAAGAGATGGATGGTTTGAGTGTAAAGGAGGGATAGGAGATGGACAGGGTGATGGGTAAGGGAGGGGTAGGAGACGAATGGTATGAGGCTAAGGGAGGGGTAGGAGACGAATGGTATGAGGCTAAGGGAGGGATAGGAGATGGGCGGGATGATGGTAGGAGAAAGAGGGGATTATGGATAAGGGTGGAACCTTTAGAATGTTACTTATTTTATCCATAAATTATTTTGATCCATGAAGTCATACATGTGCATCATCCAGTTTTCTGAACTTTCTATTTTTAAAAACTATGGCAAAGTTTGCACATGGAGAGTATGATTTTCTTGTTTGATTTAGCTGCACCATTTGTAATATGCATTGATATCTCTTAACACGAGCACTTTTTCCAGTAAAAGAAATTTAAATTCATCTGAAGCAGTGAGTCATGGGGGCTTCACCGTTCTAGTTAAAGTTCATTCTTTACGTGGATTTTTTTTACCTTTTTACCTTCTTCTGTGAGGCTGATTTGGAGTTTTGTGAGAGTTTCATGGCGCCGGGCAGTGTTATAATGTTCACATTGATGGCGGTGACTGTCTTGACTGCGATAATGGTGGGAACCAGTGACGTGTATGGATACCAGTAGGAAACCATTCGATCGGCAAGTCACGTAAATTCTTTACATGTACTTCGGCACCCGAACTACCACAGAGCTTGGATGACTTGCTGCCTTGAAAAGTTGTAAGTTTGTGTGTTTGCCCTACTTTTATTATGTTCTGAGGGTTGCAAAGAGCTCTTGTCATATTTCTGATGTTGCTAGTCTGGCTTGGTGATTTTACACATTGTATTTTGTGATACAAATCCAGTCAGGGAGTATTGTCAAGTTTACAGCAACCGCTCCGTACTCATCTCGTTTGTGTACGTGACATTGCAAAATACATTGTGTGGGCTCCATGCACAAATTCAATTGTGTTCATTGTGTAATATTGTTCGGTTGTGTCACACCTGGATTTATTGCAACAAAAATTTTTATTGAAACCCATGTGCAGACCCCGCACCTCTTGTAAAGGGACAGAAAGAATTCAAATCAGAAAATCATGTATTAATTACAGAGAAAAAAGTACAAATTTATTGATTCAAAAATTACTTGAATAAATAATTAAATACACAAATAGTTTAATCATTATTGAACTTGTAAATAATTAAACAACTATAAAAACAACTAACCACAGCAAATCTAGATGAATCTGAGTCATTAGTGAAATCCCTTAATGAAACACCTTTCAATGAACTCTCCATTAACCAATCAATCTATTTAAAAAACCTACTTCAACCACTACTATTCACTAATCATATATCCACTGAAAAATTAAGTTATCTAACCACAAATACATTATATGTGTTACTCCTACAAATCTGTTGTAACCTTCATGTATTTAAGTAAATGGTCAACTATTTCAAGGATGGATTTACACTGGGGAGATGTAAATTAATTTTGGATTTTTTGCCCTGCCCGGCATGTATATTAACAAGTATACTCGGTGTATGCCCCCAAAGGCTGGTGAAAAAAACCACAAGCATACTCGGGTGGGACTCGAACCCACGACCTACTTACTAGTGCAACATCAATAACCATTTGACCATCTTTGATTTTTTTTTCACAAGCCTTTGGGGCATACACTGAGTATACAGTGTTAATATACACATCAGGCAGAGCAAAAATCCAAACTTAATAAACAACAAAATAAATTGATATTAAAAAGGATTCCTGAATATAATAGAGTTATTTGCGTCCACTGCGGTTTTCAGTTTGCGTCCCCTTATTCATGGCAAATCTGGCAATCCCCGTGTGTCTGTGCTTTTATCTGTTATCAGATACTGTCGTACAGCTTCAATGAGCGGTGCGGTGTGGTGCAGCACGGCACCAGACTATACCGACACCTTGGACATGGCTTGACTTAAAACTGTGCAATGCGCCTCAGCATTAGCCTTAGCAACTGTCACAGACCAGGCTTGTCTCATGACACGGTCCGTCCCAAATGTCTGCTCTGACTGAAATGTTGTCCACAGACATTAAATACTGGAAAATTAATAACCACTTGATCATATAACTATCACTAAAATTCTCTAACATCCAGAAAGGATATCATCTCAAATCACCAGTTTATATCAGTGTCAATCAACTAACATATCCTCCTAAATCCATCAAACTAACCAAATGTGTCAAAAAAACCACATTTCCTGATATTTTAAGAAGAGTAAATGTTAGAAAATTCATTATGTTAGCACAACAATGTTTTAATGTCAAGTGATCAGATATTTTATGTCACTAGCAAGATAGTCATCAGACTGTTCTTCTGTTTAGACCAGATTGGTTGCATTAAAAATGGAAGATTCATCATAAAAATTTCCAAACTACAAATAATGCAGTCGACCATACTTACAGTAGGACATGCATGTTCTCACTGATGCCTTTGTGTACCACATGGTTGATATTTTTAACAAAATATGAACAAAACAAACAAAGTTCACTGTTAATAGGGTGTCATGAAGTGACTTCAGAGCTGTATTTCACCAATAATTTACCCTAGATTGGTTTTTGTGGGACTGGGTTTGGTTGGAATCACACTTTGAGGAAGTTTTAGTCATTTTAATTTGAACATCAGATATTTGTAGCATTTGTAGTCCATTCTTGTGACATTTGAGTGTGTCACTTTCAGGGTGGTTCTGTTTTTCCTCTTTCCCTTTGATTATTAAGTCATGATGAAATGACTGTAATGGTGATGGCTTCTATTGCACAATTTTAAAAGGACCAAAAGATCAGCAAAGTTAAACTTAATGTTGCGTAAACTTTTTTCTGTTAGTATTTCAAAATGCGTTGTTCAACTTTTATATGAATATGATGTACATGTAGGGTCTTATTTGCACAAATCAGAATTTGTTTTTCAATTTAACAGAAAATTACTGTGTTTTGATTACTCCTGATTGAATGTAGTCAAGAGTGTTCATGATTCCCAGTAGTATGATAATGTTCATGTTACTGGCCGTGACTGTCTTCACTACTATAACAGTGGGAACCAGTGAGGCAGCAGTGACATGTTTAGATGGCAGTGAGAAACCAGTTGATTGGTAAGTCTCATGTCAAACATCAACACTGAAAAGTGTTATTCTCTCTGTCTCACAATTTGAGAGTTTGAGACATACCTCCCGTTTCTTCAACATCTTCATTTACTTTTCTTCTTTTTCAAATAACCTAACAGCATCATGGAGTTGACCCACAAGACAGCAGTTGTCTTTATTTGTGTTATCTTTTACATGTTGGAGTATTTGAATGGTCACATGTTTATCCTGTTATACAGGTTCGTTGTGTACAAGCTTCCCCAAGATTCAAAAAGCCAAACACAACAGGTGAAAAGTGGCCATGCTCAGTTGTACATGGATGTCAACAATCCAGTCCCGACACTTTCTGATACCCAGCTCAGTGCCACTAGCCATGCCATTGCATACACTCTGCAACAGATCTACCAGAACCATGGGAAACAGGCAAGATCACAAAAAAAAATTTGCTAAAAGTGCCTTCATTTGTTTACCAGGCATCTTAGTTTCATGTTGTCATGTGGTAGTTAGAAAGTATTCTAATTGTGTCCTCCCTTTGATGACTGTTTCAACAACTTGAAACTCTGCAGCATTGTACAAGAGTAATTATAACTTCCTCATTGCATCATCAATAACACACTGTGACTTGGTGCACGTTCAATATCAGTTGTATATGCTCCATGCACGCATATCCTGTTTGTTGCAGGGCAAGGTGTCTTTTGTCAACCATATTCCTGGACATTGTCTACATAATCTATACTGTGTTATCATTGGGGCTGTTTTTCTTGTAAATGTAAAGTTGAGAGAAATCTCCATATTGCTTTGGTGGTAAGTGTAATAGTTGTGGGTCTACTGACTCAAACAGAGACAATGGAGACAGATTTCAACTCAATCTATGTCGTGTTCTTGGTCTACATATACGTGCTCTACACCATGCTGTAGACTCTCTCTAAAAGACAATGCAATGCCACTGTAATGCATGTACTGTAATGAGATGTGATGAGGTCAACAGAGGGCAGCATTCTGCTTGACCACTTATTAAACTCTTGTTACAGTAATTTTCTACCGGAGGTAAACAATAAACAAAAGCAAAATATCCCAAGTACTCTAAAATATTATGTCATGTCGAGTTTTCCCAAATTCACCCAGTCACTTGATTTGAATATTTAACCTAGCTTGCTCATATTGTACCTTCAGATTGTACATTGGACTGTCGGAAAAGAATTATGGCATGATAAAGAATTCTATAGAGTACCAACGTGTGACATTTTGAACCAGGAAGTGTAGTGCAGACGAATGTGTGTGTGTTGGTTCATGCGCTGGTTCTCACACTGATGCCTTTAAATCGGCAGTCCATCGTTTTTGATGGAAACAAGATAGGAGAGAGAGGTGAAAGGGTTTAATTATTATGTAGGGTTGGTCTTGCAGGTGAGCTGCTAGACCAGCTTTGGATCTACATGGCCGGTTTTGCATTTGCCACAGGTGGAGATACTAACACAGGGAATGAACTTAAATGTCACTCATGAGCTGACATATACTCAGTGGCCTGCTTCTCCTCAATTCTACTGGTTACCTCGTGTAAAACACCCCGCCATGTTGATCTGGATGAGGCTTGCTGTTCCCAGGTGCCAGTGTCAATCTCAGCACATTTCATATGGCATTTTAGAACATCTTTATAGCGCAGTTTCTGGCCACCATGCTTCCATTTCCCAGGCAGTAAATCACTGAAAAGCACTTGCTTAGGGAGTTGGTGATCAGACATGCGAAAGACATGACCAGCCCATCGGAGCTGAGCGGCAATAATTAAGGCTTCCACGCTCACAGCCCCTGCCCCTTCCAGGACAGTCACAACTCTGTCTTGCCACTTGATGTTCATAATCTGGCGCATGTGGTGAAGCTTGATTCGGGTCAGCTGCTTGATGTGCCTGCGATAGAGTATCATAGCATCAGTGTAGTATAGAAGCAATAGCAACACTACTGTGTTGTAGACCTTGATCTTATAGTGCTGAGTTTGATGTCATGACGCGTATCAGAGACGCTGTTGGAAAGACCCAAATGCCTTACAGGCTGCCTAGATTCTCTGGTCAATCTCATCATCAGATGAGTTCTTTTTGGTGACAGTGCTGCCTAGGTAGATGAAAGTAGTAGTAGTCTTCAATGCCTCTCCATGCACTTCTACGACAGGTTGTTCCAGCTGTTGCTGTTGTGGTGGTGGTTGGTTGAGAAGTTCAGTTTTGGTGGCATTTATTCACAGTCCAAAACAAGCTGCAGCTTCAGCGAATAAGTTGCAAATCCCTGTATGTCCTGCAGATTTGTAGCTACTACTGCAGAGTTGTCTGCATAGATCAGCTCTCTCATGCAGACCAATTTGGTCTTCGAAGCAGCTCAAAGCCGAGCAAGATTGAATAGACTCCTATCTGTTTTGGTTCGAATATACACACCTTTGTTAGTTCTGGAAGCCACGTTCTAACACTGCAAGGTGCAATGCCTAGATGCACCCCACTGATGCCTTTTACACACATAATGATGCACATTATGTATTCACTTTGGTGCTCAAAACCTTCACAATATCTTGATGTTTACTTCTACAATCACCTCAGTAAACTTTAAGTGTAAGGTGTATTATGATTTAACAGATATTTTCTTCAAAAATTTGTTCCAGAAAATTGCTCACTTGATGTACAATGACCAACCTCCTACTGGAAAGTCAAATCAGAGCTTTGGGCACTCAAAGGGTACAGTTCATTATAATATTCTTGCAAATCTTAATTAGAAGATTGAAGGATTACTTGTGAGAATTTTTCCCAATGTTTTGGCTCTGTAGTTATCTTTGACTGTTTTCTTCAGGCAATGTATGATGTGTACCTGTTCATTTAGGATTTTAGTTACAGTGATCTTTTTCCTCATTATTATTCTGATTTCTTCAGAATTGTAAAAGTATGTATGCAGTTGCATCAAATTTTCAAGTATATCTAATCATGATATTCTATTTAGTTTTCATACATTTGAAGGGTATATTTTACTTTATATTTCTGATCTAGTCTATGCTTGCAGCTCTGACCCATTGATCTGACAGTAATATTCACAGGTGTTCATTACTAAAGGTCTTTATTCACAGCATTTTACATCAGTGGCATAACTATTAGGGAGGGAGCTCAGGACATGCCCCTAGTGGGTGTCCGTATTTTTAGATTGTTCATGTTTAAAATGGATGGTAGCTGATTGCTCAATTTGTTTTGCTTGTTTGTTTTTTCTCTTTTTTGGGGAGGGGCACAATGCACAATCTAAGAGCTGTCAGAACATAGTTGGGCCAATATTTCATACACATATGATACACTTTTAAGAGATTTTGAAATTTGGTTAGTGCCTTTACAGAAAAGTCACAGGTTTTTTTACAAATTTTAACAAAAAGAGAGGAACAAAAATACCTAGATTTTAATTTGCGGGGTCAGTCTGAAATGTGTGGTGTGTAAAGAATTTGGATGCTAACTTGGCTGAATATTGGTTGTTCTCAATACACAGTGAGTTCATGTAATTCATCATAGGGGTAATATCAAGTACTACACCATAACCATTCACCTGAAAAAGGAAAGACCCTTTTTCATCTGACATATGACATAGGCACATAAACTTAAAATTGATACTTGCATGAATAAGGGCTGCATTAATTGTCTATGCACAAGTATATGTACAACCAGCACAATATCAGAGTCTTGTATTTCCTCTCCTGTATGCCCACATGAATCATATGACTTACCTAATGGACAGGTGTCTTCCTTCCACTCTTACAGGTGTCCTTGCCTTTGATGGCATCAGTGGATTCTGGCTGGTACACAGCGTACCTAAATTTCCTCTACCCGCATCTAAAAGCTACAATTGGCCAGACAATGCCAAACGTTATGGTCAGACATTGCTGTGTATTACCTTCAAATACGACCAGTTTGAAAAAATAGGTAAAGTTTACATGTAATAGGAGGACTTTCATTAAATCGGGGGGGGGGGAATGTTGACTAGAGTACTGTATTACTAACTCCTCATACCATACTTTACCATACTTTATATTACCATTGTTTGAAGTATCTGTGAGTTAAATTGTAAACCATGAGATTTAAAGTTTTCAGGGTGTTTCTGCTGTTTCTGAAACATCGCCATTGCCATTAAGTTGGCACATGTTGACAATTTGTAAAACATAGCTCAAAGCTGTGGCACCTGTTCACTCGCAATATCTTACCTTTGTCACTAATTTAAAACTCATTTCCACCAGGTCAGCAGTTGAAGTACAACTATCCTTGGGTCTATGACAACACTCCTGATTTGGTTGGCCAAACCCCCAGCATTGTGGATTTGGTGAACAACGTCAATGTAACATCCCCTCCATGGAATCGTCGATTGAATCTGCAGTCCAGAAGTGGGCAGAAGTTTGTCAGCTTCAACAAAGCTGGCGAATGGAAGAAAGGTGGGTTTAGATTTTTGGGGGGGGAGTAGGGAATGAATTCTATACTGCATTCACTGAGGAATCAAATTTCAGGGTATCATATTTTAACTGAAAGAACAGCCAAACTTCAAATTCATTTTGGAATTAGAATTTCAGGAAGTTTGTTGTGAAAGACACATACCCATTAAACATTGGAATACCTTAAGATTGTAGGCACACTTCCCCGACTAGGGCCAGTGCATGATTGCTAGCAGGGACCATCAAGTTAATAACAAGTGTTTTACTCTTTCGGTTTAATTCATTGTGTAGCTTATTCTCAGTCGTGCTTAATTAATTCAGCCTCCACTTCAGAGTACCTGGTATTTATTTATTGATTTCTTTCTTAGATCTGTATAAAGATTGGCTTGCTCCATATTTTAAGAGTGGCCTGTACTGTGAGACATGGCAGAGAGGTCGAGGAAAAAACCTATCCTCTTCCTGTGTCAATGGCCTGAAAGTCTACAATGTCAAAGAAGTAACTCTTATTGGTAAATACAAGTTCACGAACACCAAAGATCATTCTAAGTGGGCAGTGACCACCAAACATGATCTGAAATGGATTTGCATTGGAGACATCAATCGTCAGGTAAGACTGCCATCAATGTGTCTTTTATATTTGATTGACCTGAAACAGGTGAATGCTGTTTGGATATGTTCCCTCTCACCAACAAAATCACAAGCTCTGTTTTTGATGCCTTGTTGATACTTGTTCATTTTCGGTTGGCAGACTACACAAATGTCTCGTGGTGGTGGCGCGGTCTGTCTTGAGAACAGAGATGTCCACCAGGCCTTCTTTGATGCTGTGACTGATAAACAAAAATGTAAGAATGAAAAATCCCCTCGTATTGATCTCTAAACAATCTTGTTCTCCATTTGACTCCCGTTATTTTGAGGAGGTGATAGATTTTAAGATTGATGGAATATAGAGATGATTTAGGGGACTGAATATGTCATTTTTTAATCAACCTCTTCATTTAACCCTCATTTTAAAAAAGGCCATTTTTATTGTTATTTGACAATGAGAGCAGCTTAGTCAAACTGGGCTGTGGGGTTTTAATTGAACTTTTACAATTTTATAATTGATTGTTATTGTCCTTGCTTGCTGCTTGTAATACTTTTATTTAGCTAGCAGACAATGGGGAATAATCATCTTTTCCAAAGGAAGCACATCTAGTTGTTTGTGTGCAAAGTCTGTTATAGTTATTTCTTTTGTTACATAAACAAATTATATTTTACATTGAGAGATTTAAATCATGTACTTGCATAGTTAAACCTCATTTAAGTTCACTTTGGTCATTAAATCACTTAATTCAAGCATTTTATCCAAAAAGCTGATTTTAACCAAAACAAGTCGATTTGAATAACAGAAAATCTCTGCAAACCTAGATTGCTTATTGGCGAGATGCTGAGCAAATGCGAGCTTATGTAATACCGATTTCTGTCTTCTGTCTGTCGGGGCGTCCCTCCGTTCAGCTATCCTCAAATCTTAAAGTTTTCCTTGCAGGTCCATAGGTGTTAAAATTTGCCATTGAGTACTTTTTGCTTCCTCTTGGAATTCCATCAGTGTTTAAATAGTATTATATGACATTAATACTTGGAAACTTATGAATTTAAGGAAAAATTATAAAAGTTGAATGTTGATGTTTTGAGTTTCATTATGTACTTACCCTGTAGTACATACACATATGTACTGAGCACTCCTGTAACGTACTTGCATATGTATAGACAGTGTTTAGACACATGCAAATGTACATGTACAGTATGCTGGAAACTTGTAAAGGATGTAGGGGGACTCCAATTGATAGATTAGGATGTTTGTTAGGGGGAGGGGTACCTGTAGGAGGAGGATCATGAGGACAAGGTACAGGTATGTTGAAAGGGGATGAAATGCTGGATAAGGTTGGTGTAATGGTTGGGCTGGATTAGTGGGATGATGGGACAGCCAGAGTAAGAAGTGAAGGGAATGATGGGGAGGGGGCGACATAGGAGACGGATAGGATGATGAGGAGGGGACGGAGTAGGAGATGGATAGGATGATGGGGAGGGGGAAGAGTTGGAGATGGATAGGATGATGGGGAGGGGTGGAGTAGGAGATGGATAGGATGATGGGGAGGGGTGGAGTAGGAGATGGATAGGATGATGGGGAGGGGGGGTAGGAGATGGATAGGATGATGAGGAGGGGGAAGAGTAGGAGATGGATAGGATGATGGAGAGGGGGGAGTAGGAGATGGATAGGATGATGGGGAGGGGTGGAGTAGGAGATGGATAGGATGATGGGGAGGGGTGGAGTTGGAGATGGATAGGATGATGGGGAGGGGGCGAAGTAGGAAATGGATAGGATGATGGGGAGGGGGTGGAGTAGGAAATGGATAGGATGATGGGGAGGGGGTGGAGTAAGAGATGGATAGGATGATGGGAGGGGGAGTAGGAGATGGATAGGATGATGGGGAGGGGGGAGTAGGAGATGGATAGGATGATGGGGAGGGGTGGAGTAGGAGATGGATAGGATGATGGGGAGGGGGTGGAGTAGGAGATGGATAGGATGATGGGGAAGGGGTGGAGTAGGAGATGGATAGGATGATGGGGAGGGGGCAGAGTAGGAGATGGATAGGATGATGGGGAGGGGTGGAGTAGGAGATGGATAGGATGATGGGGAGGGGGCAGAGTAGGAGATGGATAGGATGATGGGGAGGGGCTGAGTAGGAGATGGATAGGATGATGGAGAGGGGGGAGTAGGAGATGGATAGGATGATGGGGAGGGGTGGAGTAGGAGATGGATAGGATGATGGGGAGGGGGCAGAGTAGGAGATGGATAGGATGATGGGGAGGGGCTGAGTAGGAGATGGATAGGATGATGGGGAGGGGTGGAGTAGGAGATGGATAGGATGATGGGGAGGGGCAGAGTAGGAGATGGATAGGATGATGGGGAGGGGGCAGAGTAGGAGATGGATAGGATGATGGGGAGTGGGGAAGAGGAGATGTACAAGATAATGGAGGGGTGGAGGAGGATATGGATGGAAAGATAAGGTGGATGTAGGATTGGAGATAGATGTTATTAGGGGTGGAGTCAAAGTAGAGATGGTAGATATGAGATGATGGGATATGGATGATTGGGGTAGAATTGTAGAGGATAGGATGATGGGGTTGGATACAAAGTGCAAAACTGTACTTAAGAGGAATTTTAATTATGCACCATCCATCAAACTCACAAATACACTGCTTATCCAGGCATCCTCTCTCCTGTAGAGAACTGTGAAGCCTTTGTACCTGTATCTCCCTAGTTGGTGGTCTTTGTTGATTTACTTTTAAATGACAGATGCCTTTCAACACACAGTCTGCACACAGCACCAGCTAGGTATTTCTCCTAGAGTATAATGAATTTTATCGCTAAGGTCGATAAAATATCTTGTACATCTGTATTGCAGTTGTTTGTAATCTTGTAAACATTTTATTTGGGGTGGACTCTAGGTCATCATTGGGGAGCTGATATGAACTAGGTCTCAAATCACTTACTCCTAAAGTCAATAATATGCTTGGATTTAAGTTTAGTGCTAAAGCTTGCAAATGAATGCATATGTTTCCTGATATCTTAGATGTCAAACTGGATCTTATGAAATCATGCATGATTAGTTATGGTTATGAAGGTTATGCCAACTGATGTGAATTTTGTTTTCAGACTTTGTATGTGAAGTTTATGAGCAATGGCTTACAGCTGTGTATACTTGAAGGCATGAATCACAAAATTTTCATCCCATTGAATCTGTTTTCTATTACCTCCGGGGTTTCATAAACTTGGATCAAAGGTCAAGGAAATTTAAGGTGTTCAAGTTTAGTCACCATTCTCCCCAGTTGGAATGTATTTTATGTTAGGTTAGATCAAGTTTTATCTTGTCTTTGTCATCAAATTACAGGTAATTCTGTTATTTGGTAATTTCACAGCCAACTTTGTAAGGTAAGAGCTAGTTGCCACAGGGACAGCTAACAGGTTCACATTGACATAAAAGGCTTTGTTTCCTTGGACATGTTTGGGTTGGTTGAAATATATAAAATTGATATGTTACCATGGACACTGTCTCCTCTGTAGTTCTATGGACTGGGATTTGTGCTGTCACCAAGTTTTAGTAATTGGAGGATCCGTGGAATGCATCAGGATCCATTGGGTTTACACTTTGAATGTGTGACTACAATGTCCTCCCTCACTTAACGGTGATGATTGTTACAGCGGCTTTTGTTGGATACTTTTGAAAGAGTCTGATGGCTTGGAAACCAAATTCTGTTTGTTGAATATGTTATTCAAGTTATCAACATAGTTGCTTTTAAGTTTAGTCAAGCTCAACTGAAGTACAGCAACTCAATTTTTTTTCGAACACCTCCAAACTTTCATTTTAGTTTCTGCCCATTTCGCCAGAATGACTCACATTTTTAAAGATTAAAAACTAAAGGATCTGCATATTTTTCATTACAAGCACACAAGTCCTCATCAATAAACACCAGCACATAGTATGGAAGACCTACACCACACAAGTGGTTTTTTTTGGGGGGGGGGAGAGATAGAATACATTTTTTTCTTGTTACTTGTTTCTTGTTCCAGCAACATGTATGTCATGATTTACAGGAACTTGCATCTAGTCAATAAACAAGGAAATTGACCAAGGATTTGTGTTACAATTACCTGGGATTAGTTCGAAATATATCTGGGTTTCTAGACTCACCTTTAAAGCATGAACAAAATTTCGTACATGGTTTTTGGGGGGATCTTTAATTTTAGAAATGTTTCAAACTGACGTTGGTCAAAGTCTTGTGAGAGTGTTTATGATATCCAGCGTTTTGATGAATATTGGCATTATTGGCTGCAGTGTTATGTATATGGACACCAGTGAGAGTCACATGTTCAATGAAACAAGCTTTATTATTTCTGCGAGAATTTTTTAAAGAAACTGTTCAAGAACTTTAGTATTCAGATTATTTTGTAACACTGATTACACATACTGTCAAACCCCTCCCTCACTGATTACATAACAAATTTAACTTGACCAATTCTTGGTCTTGGATATCAACTTGTACTTCTGTAGTGTTCTCCACAACCTTACCAGGCTCCCGATTAGGTGGCCAATGGTGTGCAAGTCTCAGACATGGGGCATGGACACAACAAAACACAATGTTGACTGCATGGGCAATCCAAAGGACACCCAGCAATGCTACACTTCAGTGAATTTTATTGTCATACTCACTTAGTACACTCAGTGCACTTTTCCTGTTTATACCCACACCAACCAGACAAATTCACATTTCCTCTAACTCGTTAAAATTCATCCTATACTTAAAGTTTTGTTAAAGCAAGAAAAATTAGGTACAAGACGGGCGATTCACAATAGTGCACCTCCAAGAGTTTGGCCAATTGGCCAATCACAGTGTGCAAAATCTGTCAACCCTTTCCATACGCGCGTTAGGTTGACAGATTTTGCGCATCGTGATTAGCCAATACATTACAAACTCCTGGAGGCCTACTATCTTGTGAATTGTTCGTATTGGTGTTAACTATTTACTTATCTTCTTAAAATTTATCATTAACCACTCGTTTGTGTTTGCATTTCCAGTGTGACACGAACAAACAAGGAAATGAACAAGAGAGAATGCGTCTTTCAAAATCCTGGGTTGATTGTTAGCAATATGTATTGATATTCCATAACTGGTATGAAAGTTCAGATCATCAGCTTAACAGTTTGTCAGCAATTAAACAATCAGGAAATTACAGACACATTAACCATCAACTACAGAAATGTGACTTATCCAAATATTGAAAAGAAAGAAAAAACAGCTTATTTCCTCTTTCGTGTCGAAATTTAGCTTTTTGTAAAAATGTCATAATATCATAATGTGAGGCTTACAAAACCTCACTCCAGCAAAATGTCATCATTTACAGGAACTTGTGGTTAGTCGGTAAACAAGGAAATCGACAAAGGATTTGTGTTACAATTACCCTCGGAATTGTTGGAAATATATCTAGGTTTCTGGATTAACCTTTGATGTGTCTACAAAAGTTTCCTATAAATACATAGAGAAAGTAAAATACAGACAGATTGTATCGTGCCGCAGTAGCTGCAACCAGCGTGGTGAAGGTAAGAGTTACTGAATGAATCGTACCAAGCAGGAATTTTGACACAGCTAAGAATTCATCTTTCAACTACCAATTTTTTCTCTTCATGAAATGGTATAAATGTATTTACTGAACTGACTTCAGAGTTATGAGTGTTCTAGTCATATGCTTCAATTGCTGGGATATGTTGGCACCTTTTTGGATTCTGCGCATTGAGATTCCTTTGGCACCAAGTTTTAATTTTCTGTAACAAGAATCGTCAGTTGTAATACATAATATACTTTGTTTCACATATTTTAATGCATTTTGAAATTTGTGCATGTATGTGCCACATTCAAAAGTTCTGTTGTTTGTTTCTTCTTGAATAGTAATCAAGATGAAATTGATTGTTTTGATGATAAATTCCTAGAGAGATCTTCAAAACTTGTAATGCAAATACAGGACCTGCTGCCAAATCTGTCTCTACATGGATAATGTGTACACGAGCCATTTTATAAGTAGAAACTTTAGAAAAACTAGGGATGCATGGAGTAAAAATGTACATTTTTGTGAAATTAAAGTTCACTCTTTTAGTGACATTTTTTGCCACTTTTTTACTTTGAAGACGTCCATTAGACTGATCTTGGTTGGAGCCTTGTGAGAGTCTCATAATGCCTTGCTGCGTGATGACGTTCACATTTTTGGTCTTGACTGCCATAATGGTGGGAACCAGTGAGGCAGCAGTGACATGCAAGGGTGCTAATGGATCTCCAGTCGATTGGTAAGTCACATATCTGGTTAAGAAGTATGTGTATTATTTCTCTCCATTTATTATTGTAATAATTCATACTTTTCACAATTATCTTGATGACACTTCCTTTCCACTTTCATCATTACTGTCCTTTCTCGTCTCTTTTCTCTCAAGTCTTGCTCTTATATCAAGTCTTGTTCTCTTTCAAAGTATGGTACTTGGCTCAAGGCTCAAAACCTCATATGATGGCAGACCTCTGTATTTATTTATCAAGTTAGTTTTAAATTTCAGACTTTTTGAAGGGTCTCCATTTTCCTAATTCTGAACAGGTTTATTGTGTACAAACTTCCTCAAGACTCAAGCAGCTCTGTACAGGTGATTAAAGATGGGTACGGTCAGATGTACATGGACGTCAAAAATCCAGTCTTGACTCTTTCCAGTGCCTCGCTCAAAGACACTAACCATGCCATTGCATACACACTGGACGAGATCTATCGGAACCAAGGAAATGATGTAAGATGGAGAAATAAATGTACAAGCTATTTAATGTAGTCATGTACATTTTATCTTCATAACTAACCTCACGAGTGTATGGGTTACTGATAATTCTGGCAGAGGTTGACATGAACAGCCACTCATTTTCAAGAAGCAACATTCATGAATACCCAAGACAGTTCAGCCATTCCTATCCACCTTGAGCAGAAGCAACTGCAACGCTTGCGTATCCAACTAGCGATGCACAGTTAGTACCACGTACCGGAGCCTATGTTGCTGAGGAAACAGTACCCCATCTTGGTTCAACTGAAGGCCCATTGGCGGAGAGCCTGTTTTAAATAGTTGATAAAGCACCCTAGGCAGTGTGAGCCATTGACACGTGCAAATCTTCCCCTCAGGAGATTGTTCATGACTACTCATGAGAAGAACAAACCTGAACACAGAGTGGTGTTAGAAAACAGAGAAGTAAAAGTGATAAACAAAACTGTTCCAAATTAATAAATTCTTAATTTTGTTTTGACTGAGTGACTCAAAACGTAGTTGTGAATGAAAATATGTACTTGGCTAGTCTTAACCATTTTTTAAAGACTGGCTCAAGAGTATGGATGATGATAATAATGTTGCTTGTCTTTGGCTTGGGCAATATCAGCGTCCCTATTAACCAAGTACATAGCTATTCCCAGAGTCAATATAATATCCGAGATTTAAACTAGGTGAGTAAAATAAAATGTTTAATTTGATATTCAGTAGAATTATGCATATTCATTGGTTTTGGAGCCTTTTTTGAATAAAAAGTTAATAGAAGTCTAAATTTTATAACCCTGGAAAGTTAGAGAAATGTAGAATGACAAATATGGGGTAAAGTGAAGGTTGGTAAATCAAACCTGTACAAGCTCCATTCCAAATCTGAATTCTCCATCTATCTCATCTTATGTTTTTGAATGACTTGATTCACACCCAGCTAATTATAACTGACCTATTTCTGTTCCAGGATTTGGCATATGTGATGTACAATGATCAACCACCTCCAAGCAAAGAAATCCAGACAGATCTTATTGGGCATACTAAGGGTAACTGAAGTAGGAAGAGTTTGCAAGTTGATATTCTTTAGGATTTTACTGAATGGATTCTATGGATTTCTCACTGCATTTTGGCACTAATGGTACTCTTCTTGAGATGTCTAACTTCAGTTTTTAATCTTGTTTGTGCAGGTGGCTCAAAACCATTCATCAGTCAAGTTTAATATATTTGAAAGGTCTTTTTACAGAGAACTGGCTTTTGTGTTCCCTATTTCTCGCATTCTATTTTAACAGGGGTCACAGAACAAATGCATGCTTATGAATGTTCAGATGACAGTCTCCATAATCTGACCTAAGGAATCTGAGCATAGCCAAGGCATAGTTTGGTTACATGACCTGTGACATAGGTTCAATCCGGTTCGTAAGTGTTGCGTCACTTTAGTTTAACCACGCCCACTGCACATGCACAGCACATAGAGTTACATGCATTGATTGCCATTTACATGGAACCGGAAGTTAATGCGCAACTTCAGCGATCGTCCAATGGGAGCCTGCAAATCGTGGCATGTCTGCCTGTGTAACAAAGTCACTTACGAACCAGAATAAGTTTAACACTTAAATGTGTACGAATTAAACGGGGGTGCACTTTACAATAATTCAAGCAAAGCACTTTCAGCCAATACAACTTCAGAATCTAGTGTTCCCTGTCTTATAATCCTTTGGCCTATGTAATGCTGGTGTCTTCCAATCCTACAGGTGTCCTTGCCTTTGACGATGACACTGGTTTCTGGTTGGTTCACAGCGTACCTATATTTGCTCCACCTGCATCCAAAGAATACAAATGGCCAGACAGTGCCACACGAAATGGCCAGACATTGCTGTGCATTACCTTCAATTACAACCAGTTTGAAAAAATTGGTAAAGTTTACATGAAGTAGGAGGAGTTTCATTAACTTGGGGGGGTCAGTTAAGACTATATACTATTGAGCATTAAAGGTTGTCGTCACTTGAACCAGGAATTGTAGTGCAAATGAATGGAGTACATGTGTATATGCACATTGGTTCACACGCTGGTTCTCCTGCTAATGCCTTCTTCACACGTAATTGAGCATGTAATTTACTCACTTTGGTACTCTATAGCTTTCCAAATTAAAATGTTGGGGACATCTATACTTCCAGCTAGCAAACTGGACCAACTTCGTGGCACTGCTTAGAAAAAGAACAGTTAGTAGAAAAGACATGCTCACAAGGGCAAAAACCAATAGCTTACTGTATACACTACTTCATGGTGATGCTTAGCATGGTTGTGCTTACAGTTGCACATGCATAGAGATTTCCATTGTTTTGCCTTTACGTTAAGCAGATTTTCCTGCCAGGTAAGCATGCCCTTTGCTGTCCTTTCTGCTCAAGTTCTCCTTTAAATAGACAGAGTCTCTGTTAGTGTAAATTGCATGCTTAGCAGCGCCGTGATATTGGGCTCTGGTTATGTGTTATCACTCTTTTTTACTAAAGCTCCCCCTATGCTGAGTATAAGAAAAGATCAACTGAACCTTAGGTTTACTGATGTCAGCTACATCTTCAATGTTTGTGCCATCCCTCTGAAGTATAAATGTTGTTGGGATGTTTGTAATTAGTCTTTATCAACTGCCATGAACTGGGTTCATACTAACAATTAGACATAGCTGATCTCAATCTCTGGCTCAAGGTCAGCCACAGTTTCAACCCAGTAGAATAATTTGGCCTTTGTAATTGATTTAAAACCTCTTTTACACCAGGTCAGCAGTTGAAATACAACTATCCTGGGGTCTATGACTCTCAGCTCCCCTCTAGCCTGGCTGGCGATAACCCCAGCATCAAGGATGTGATTAACGGTGTACATGTAACAGTTGCTCCATGGAATCGAGAATTGTCTCTGCAGTCCAAAGATAGGCAGACATTTGTCAGCTTCAACAAAGCTGAGAAGTTTTCAGCAGGTTGGTGTACATATAGTTCTGAGGGGATGTGAATAAAGTTTGCATGACATTCACCGAGGAACTGAATTTCATTAAACCTGATTTGAACTCAAGGATTAGCAGTCAATTCTCAAGTGATTTTGAAAGAACTTCAGGAGGGAGTTATAGTAAAATATATACATATCTTTGTTCTACACCTTTCCTACTATGCATTGAGGTTGCTAACGTGTTAAGCTTCCCTCTCAAGATAGAGGATGTTATGCAGTGGTCCTTGAACTGCTAGCAAGAAACATCAACTGAACACCTCAACTGAAGAATTTTGCTCTTTCAGTTTTTTGAAACCACATTTCATTCTTAGATGAGTTTTCTACCTTTCTTCACTACTCAGTGCGTCATGTTGTGTTTGTTGATACAGATACATGTTTTTCTTGTTTTCTTTAGATTTGTATAAAGATTGGCTTGCTCCTTATTTCAAGAGTGGCCTGTACTGTGAGACATGGCAGAATGGGAGGGTACGAAAACTAAACTCTTCTTGCGTTGGAGGCATTGATGTCTACAATGTCAGAGAAGTGAGTCTGAGAGGTGGAAGCGATTTCAAAGGCACCAAGGATCACTCCAAGTGGGCAGTGACTACCAAGCCTGGCCTGAAGTGGACTTGCATCGGAGGTATCAATCGTGTGGTAAGTCTGCCATAACATTGTCTCATCTACCTTGACATGGCTGATCTCAGCAGGTCATTCACATCCCATATAAATGCTGTTGAAGATGTTACTTTCTCTCACCAACAGTATCACAGGTTCCTCTCATGATAACTCTTGTTGACTCCTGTTCTTTTGTACTGGCAGACCTCTCAAATGTATCGTGGTGGTGGCACGGTCTGTATTCAGAATGAAGACGTCCACAAGGCCTTCCGTAATGCTGTGACTAATTATCAACCATGTTAAAGTGAAGTCCTCCAAGCCCTTTCGATATACCTTCATAATGACTTGACTGGTCTAATGTGGTTCATTTTGAGCCGACAGAATTTAAGATTGATGACATTTGTAGACAATTTACTATATCAACCTTTTCATGTAAATTACTCTTGCCATTTAATGCTCATTTTTTAAAAATCCACACAGTCAAATTCGTAGGAGTATGATTAGGGCAAATATGTGTCACTAAGTCAGAAATGGCCTGAGGTCTGTGACCGGAGTTCAACATTTAACAGAATATTTTATTTCTTGAATTTTAGTAGATTGTTATTCCTGCTAGCAATAAGTGTAATGTTTACCATGCAAACCATGCAAAAAATGTAGAAAAAAGTGGACAATCAGATTTAGTATCAAATTATGTCTATGCGTATAAAGCTGCTGAAATAATGTCCAGAGATGCAAAAACACATCAACTGTGTGATTTTTTAACTTTTGCAAGTCACGTTTATAATGGATGTACATCATGTGCATCACCTCTATGGAATTCTTTACAAGTACATTTTCAAAGATTTTAAATAAATTTTAAGATGTTTTTAGTCCATCTTTTTATTTCAATAACAAAGTGACATTATTTACTTGTGAAATTCCACAGAATTCGGCTGGATTATTATGTGGTACTAACTTTCAGAAGTAAACCTTAAAATGGCACATATTCCAAAGAAAAAACAGTCTCTTTGAGAGAAAGGGATTTGACATTGTTGAAAGTGTTACAAAAATGCGTGTCCATTTTCACGTCATCAATACAAGATTATAAACAAATAAGACATTCCTTCTTTATGATTTCATAATTGACCCATGATGCAGAAAACAGCTTTTGTAATGGACCTTGCTGTGATACTGTTTTTTTCTATACTTAAGCAATAAATGTGTACTCAGACAACTTCAAACGTGATTTCGAGTGTGAATAGATTAAAATCACCTGTTTATGGAAGCAAAAATCAGAAATATTAATATAAAAAAATATTGACCAACAGCATTCAACCAACAGAGAGGTGGATCCAAGTAGAAGAGATTGGAAGAAACCATACAGATATCGAATAACCACACCACCCACTCCTGTTTTGGAGAACTTGGGATCCACCCCTTGCCTATCCGAAGAACTGCGGGGTCCATCGTCTGCACCGTGGGAGCAGGGCAGCCGGAGGCAAGGGCATCTGCTGTGGGCATGTGCCCCACCCTTCCATTTGTGTTGAATATTAAATGTTATCAAACATTTTGCCTTGCATAGTTTGCTACTATTTTGTACTCGGCCAACTGAACTGGTTCTGTTGTGATTCCAAGTTCGTAAATGATAAAGATTGACAGGTGTAAATTGGACATGTGAAATACTCATGTTGGTGTTGACTCAGAGTTGTTTATATTATATTGTAGTGAGTGTGATGAATATTCATTGTAATAATAGTAATATCAAGCATTTATAAGGCGCACAGTATCTTACACTAAATGCAATTCAAAGGAGCCAATATATCATCATTATCCCTGCACATTGGGCTCACAACATTTGATTTTTCTTAAGATCATCTCATCGGCTCCCTGGGAGTACATCAGCCCACTGATGCTATTTGTCGGTTGAAATACAAAACAGCTATATGTGCCCTCAAAGGTACCCATTTACTGCAGGGTGGAGAGAGGCTTATAGGGGTAAAGTGACTTGCCCAGGATCATAACATGATGCCACCAGCTGGATTCGAACCCTTGACCAAGTGATCAGATGCTGCAAACCCTTACCACATGTCCCCTTGTACTGTGCATTGGATGATGCTCTGTGAAGTTCTGATATGGACAACTGAAAACAGCAATTTTTTTGTCTGGGGAGAGGTGCTTGTAAACTAGTCTCAAATGGTAAAGCATTCAGCTGAACTTATATACACCGTAAGTGCAAAGTGTGTTGATGAGGAAAACATCCATTTGTCACAGACATCCAGCAGACTGTTGACAACACCCTTAACCGTCCTTGAACTGACAGAAAATGGTCGTGAAGTAACCACAAATTGAGGTGAAAAACTTGAGGTGTTGATTTAAGCCCTGGAATTCTGTGATAGTCATTGCCACTTTCTCCATTCAGTGATCCAAAAACAAAACTCCTCAGTACTTGTTTTAATTTGTACGCAAATAAAAGAACAAGACAGGAAAAATAGACGAATTGAATGATGTCTTTTGATTGATGAAGTTAGCAACCTTACAACAGGTGTAACTGGGTCATTCTCTAAATTCAGGATCTCCAAACTTTGGGTGCCCATTTCACACCCGACATGGAAATATAATTGAAACTGACTTTGAAATGTATTTGTTTTTCAGATAATTTGTAGTACTGAATGACTCTCGAAAAAGAAAGAATTACTAAACTTACAAAATCAGATATCAGATGTTATCTGGATGCAAAAAAATTGAACCCAATTTATAGAATGACCCACTCAGGATTTTTCCTCCAGAATATATTTTTTACGTGTGAAATACATTTACAGATGAAGGAAAATATGAGTTCTGGAAATTTCTGATTGAATTTATTGTTTAGCATATAACCATCTATCACTGACAAAAGTATGCCATATCGTTTTTATTTTGACCCATTGAAATGCTATCAAAATGTAGCTTTCTGTGGTTTCTAGTATTTTGCATGAAGTATTTACTTGATTAATAAATTCTACAGCTATTTAAAGTTATCAAGTAATGGCAAATGTCATGTTCATTGGTACAAATAACATGATGTTCCAACTGATTACCCTAAAGTTGTAGATCCAAGGCAAAGAACTCCCAAGCATCCCATCACCATGGTAACAAACCCTCAGCAGACATGTGGCATCTGCAAGAAGCATCACCCTGATCCTGGTCTTCTACCTTGCATTTGTGTCTTCCGTTCTTCTTGTCTTCAGAACCTTTCACCGCATCAAGCAGAGCAGACCCTAGCAGTCCCAGGCAGTTTGTTGAGCAATTCATGGAGTGGACTTTATGATGTGAGTATCTCTTGCCTGGCAGTTCTAGCTGTGAAGTCAGCCTTTGGTCAACATCTCAGTAAGCTAAAACTAGTGTATTCCTCAAGTTGATAACATGCTGAGATTCAAGTCAAGGGCTGAAGGTGGCAAAGTGAATGGATATGAAGTGCCTGGTGTCTTGGGAGCCAAACAACTGGATCCAATAAAATGATACTTAATGGGGAAAGGTATGTCAAATTATTTTAATCATGGTTTCATATTTTTGACACACTGCAAAAATTAGTCACATCTCACCAGATGCACTTTTGAGGTAAAGGCCTTTGAAAGAACATCCCACAGTGTTCAGGCGATAGGAATCCTCAGCATTTTAAACTCAACACAGAGTCCATTTTCATTATACCAACTGAGTGACACGTCAAGACAATGAGCTCACTTTCCCTCATCTAAAAAAGAGTAAAACTCAAAAGGTGGCTGCAGTGACATGGGACTAGTATTCGGAGTGGGTGATGTTTGGTATTTTTTAGAGTGACAGCAATGCACTTCATTTTAATTCTGCATGGAATTTTGAAAAGCACAGCCATGATTTGGTTTGGTCACATCGAAGTGGAATGTTTGTATGAGTTTTACCCTGACACCGGCATGCATTAACACTGTATACTCAGTGCTTGTCTGAGAGATTAATGTAAAAAAAAAGGAGGTCGTGGGTTCGAGTCCCACCTGAGTAAGCTTTTACAAGCTAGACAAGCACTGAGAATACAGTGTTAATTAATACATGTTGGTGTAAGGGTAAAACCTGTACTTGAAATTAATATCTCACCCCCCATGCCAAGTAAGTATCTTGAAATGGAATGTTTGTCACATTCAAACCTGGGTACTTCCTCTGCCCATTCTACTATCCTTGAAATTCTGTAAGTCCCAAGCGTTAAGCTAACAAATGAGCCAGGCTGCACAGGATATCTGTTAAATGGGGCTTGATGTGTGTCTTGCAATGTAAGCAAACAGAAAAGCCATGTCAGATTTCTCATGCCAACCAACATTCACCTTTTAACCCTGCCTGTGGGGTTACTGAATTCAGGTCTAATGACAGGGAAAGTTACAGGTGTTCAATATTAGCCATAAATGGTTTCCATCGTTCTCCAAATGGGAGTGTCTTTTTCATGGTCCATTCATTTGACATTTGGAATATTGTTACAAGTGACAATAAACATTGGTTTTTTCAATGACTTCTATTAGACACTATTTGACAGATTGCAAGGGCTTGAAACCAAAAGACACTTTGTCTTCAAATGCTGTATGTGGGATACAGGTGCTGATCTACCGGGAGTTTGGTTGCACGCTGATGATCGCTGTGCCTCACTTTCCGTACCCCGCTCCTGCATTGGCACTCTACAGCCTGGTTAGGTACTAGGAAAGGGATGAGCTGAGCCGTGTAGCAGGTTGAGTTGGAACCTTAAGTTTAGAGACAAGAGAGAGAATTTTTGCCCACTGTTTTTGTAAACTGAGTGTACAACAAACACCTAATTAGGAGGCACCTTCATGCATGAATAAATATAGCAGCCATAACCCCAGCCATTGGCTCTGTTGGTCAGTAGTCCATTGCCTCCACTGAGACTGTTCGCGTGTGATGTGTGTGTGTGTGAGCACATGAGTGTGTACCCCCAGTGCCTGGTGGTAGACTGCCCCACAATGAGTCTTCTCCCCTGGTCATCTTATTAAACCGTTCGTAGGACGGCCAAGGCCCTTATTTATTCAGG